>NC_143021.1:38849463-38889463 GCF_055824585.1 Amblyomma mixtum | reverse complement strand
GCTTAGCTTAGCTTAGCTTAGCTTAGCTTAGCTTAGGTTAGGTTAGGTTAGGTTAGGTTAGGTTAGGTTAGGTTAGGTTAGGTTAGGTTAGGTTAGCTTAGCTTAGCTTAGCTTAGCTTAGCTTAGCTTAGCTTAGCTTAGCATAGCTTAGCTTAGGTTAGGTTAGGTTAGGTTAGGTTAGGTTAGGTTAGGTTAGGTTAGGTTAGGTTAGCTTAGGTTAGGTTAGGTTAGGTTAGGTTAGGTTAGGTTAGGTTAGGTTAGGTTAGCTAGGTTAGGTTAGGTTAGGTTAGGTCAGGTTAGGTTAGGTCAGGTTAGGTTAGGTCAGGTCAGGTCAGGTTAGGTTAGGTTAGGTTAGGTTAGGTTAGGTTAGGTTAGGTTAGGTTAGGTCAGGTTAGGTTAGGTCAGGTTAGGTTAGGTCAGGTTAGGTTAGGTTAGGTTAGGTTAGGTTAGGTCAGGTCAGGTCAGGTTAGGTTAGGTTAGGTTAGGTTAGGTTAGGTTAGGTTAGGTTAGGTTAGGTTAGGTTAGGTTAGGTTAGGTCAGGTCAGGTCAGGTCAGGTCAGGTCAGGTCAGGTCAGGTCAGGTCAGGTCAGGTCAGGTCAGGTTAGGTTAGGTTAGGTTAGGTTAGGTTAGGTTAGGTTAGGTTAGGTCAGGTCCGGTCAGGTCAGGTCAGGTCAGGTCAGGTCAGGTTAGGTTAGGTTAGGTTAGGTTAGGTTAGGTTAGGTTAGGTTAGGTTAGGTTAGGTTAGGTTAGCTTAGGTTAGGTTAGCTTAGCTTAGCTTAGCTTAGCTTAGCTTAGCTTAGCTTAGCTTAGCTTAGCTTAGCTTAGCTTAGCTTAGCTTAGGTTAGGTTAGGTTAGGTTAGGTTAGGTTAGGTTAGGTTAGGTTAGGTTAGGTTAGGTTAGGTTAGGTTAGGTTAGGTTAGGTTAGGTTAGGTTAGGTTAGGTTAGGTTAGGTTAGCTTAGCTTAGCTTAGCTTAGCTTAGCTTAGCTTAGCTTAGCTTAGCTTAGCTTAGCTTAGCTTAGCTTAGCTTAGCTTAGCTTAGCTTAGCTTAGGTTAGGTTAGGTTAGGTTAGGTTAGGTTAGGTTAGGTTAGGTTAGCTTAGCTTAGCTTAGCTTAGGTTAGCTTAGGTTAGGTTAGGTTAGGTTAGGTTAGGTTAGGTTAGGTTAGGTTAGGTTAGGTTAGCTTAGGTTAGGTTAGGTTAGGTTAGGTTAGGTTAGGTTAGGTTCGGTTAGGTTAGGTTAGGTTAGGTTAGGTTAGGTTAGGTTAGGTTAGGTTAGGTTAGGTTAGCTTAGCTTAGCTTAGCTTAGCTTAGCTTAGCTTAGCTTAGCTTAGGTTAGGTTAGGTTAGGTTAGGTTAGGTTAGGTTAGGTTAGGTTAGGTTAGGTTAGGTTAGGTTAGGTTAGGTTAGGTTAGGTTAGGTTAGGTTAGGTTAGCTTAGCTTAGGTTAGGTTAGGTTAGGTTAGGTTAGGTTAGGTTAGGTTAGGTTAGGTTAGGTTAGGTTAGGTTAGGTTAGGTTAGGTTAGGTTAGGTTAGCTTAGGTTAGGTTAGGTTAGGTTAGGTTAGGTTAGCTTAGCTTAGCTTAGCTTAGCTTAGCTTAGCTTAGCTTAGCTTAGGTTAGGTTAGGTTAGGTTAGGTTAGGTTAGGTTAGGTTAGGTTAGGTTAGGTTAGGTTAGGTTAGCTTAGGTTAGGTTAGGTTAGGTTAGGTTAGGTTAGGTTAGGTTAGGTTAGGTTAGGTTAGGTTAGCTTAGGTTAGGTTAGGTTAGGTTAGGTTAGGTTAGGTTAGCTTAGCTTAGCTTAGCTTAGCTTAGCTTAGCTTAGCTTAGCTTAGCTTAGCTTAGGTTAGGTTAGGTTAGGTTAGGTTAGGTTAGGTTAGGTTAGGTTAGGTTAGGTTAGCTTAGCTTAGCTTAGCTTAGCTTAGCTTAGCTTAGCTTAGCTTAGCTTAGCTTAGCTTAGCTTAGGTTAGGTTAGGTTAGGTTAGGTTAGGTTAGGTTAGGTTAGGTTAGGTTAGCTTAGGTTAGGTTAGGTTAGGTTAGGTTAGCTTAGGTTAGGTTAGGTTAGGTTAGGTTAGGTTAGGTTAGGTTAGGTTAGGTTAGGTTAGGTTAGGTTAGGTTAGCTTAGGTTAGGTTAGGTTAGGTTAGGTTAGCTTAGCTTAGCTTAGCTTAGCTTAGCTTAGCTCAGCTTAGCTTAGCTTAGGTTAGGTTAGGTTAGGTTAGGTTAGGTTAGGTTAGGTTAGGTTAGGTTAGGTTAGGTTAGGTTAGGTTAGCTTAGGTTAGGTTAGGTTAGGTTAGGTTAGGTTAGGTTAGGTTAGCTTAGCTTAGCTTAGCTTAGCTTAGCTTAGCTTAGGTTAGGTTAGGTTAGGTTAGGTTAGGTTAGGTTAGGTTAGGTTAGGTTAGGTTAGGTTAGGTTAGGTTAGGTTAGGTTAGGTTAGGTTAGCTTAGCTTAGCTTAGCTTAGCTCAGCTTAGCTTAGCTTAGGTTAGGTTAGGTTAGGTTAGGTTAGGTTAGGTTAGGTTAGGTTAGGTTAGGTTAGGTTAGGTTAGGTTAGGTTAGCTTAGGTTAGGTTAGGTTAGGTTAGGTTAGGTTAGGTTAGGTTAGCTTAGCTTAGCTTAGCTTAGCTTAGCTTAGCTTAGGTTAGGGTTAGGTTAGGTTAGGTTAGGTTAGGTTAGGTTAGGTTAGGTTAGGTTAGGTTAGGTTAGGTTAGGTTAGGTTAGGTTAGGTTAGGTTAGCTTAGCTTAGCTTAGCTTAGCTTAGCTTAGCTTAGCTTAGCTTAGCTTAGCTTAGGTTAGGTTAGGTTAGGTTAGGTTAGGTTAGGTTAGGTTAGGTTAGGTTAGCTTAGGTTAGGTTAGGTTAGGTTAGGTTAGGTTAGGTTAGGTTAGGTTAGGTTAGGTTAGGTTAGGTTAGGTTAGGTTAGCTTAGGTTAGGTTAGGTTAGGTTAGCTTAGCTTAGCTTAGCTTAGCTTAGCTTAGCTTAGCTTAGCTTAGCTTAGGTTAGGTTAGGTTAGGTTAGGTTAGGTTAGGTTAGGTTAGGTTAGGTCAGGTTAGGTTAGGTTAGGTTAGGTTAGGTTAGGTTAGGTTAGGTTAGGTTAGGTCAGGTTAGGTTAGGTTAGGTTAGGTTAGGTTAGGTTAGGTTAGGTCAGGTTAGGTTAGGTTAGGTTAGGTTAGGTTAGGTTAGGTTAGGTTAGGTTAGGTTAGGTTAGGTTAGGTCAGGTCAGGTCAGGTCAGGTCAGGTCAGGTCAGGTCAGGTCAGGTCAGGTCAGGTTAGGTTAGGTTAGGTTAGGTTAGGTTAGGTTAGGTTAGGTTAGCTTAGCTAGGTTAGGTTAGGTTAGGTTAGGTTAGGTTAGGTTAGGTTAGGTTAGCTTAGGTTAGCTTAGGTTAGGTTAGGTTAGGTTAGGTTAGGTTAGGTTAGGTTAGGTTAGGTTAGGTTAGGTTAGGTTAGGTTAGGTTAGGTTAGGTTAGGTTAGGTTAGGTTAGGTTAGGTTAGGTTAGGTTAGGTTAGGTTAGGTTAGGTTAGGTTAGGTTAGGTTAGGTTAGGTTAGGTTAGCTTAGCTTAGCTTAGCTTAGCTTAGCTTAGCTTAGCTTAGGTTAGGTTAGGTTAGGTTAGGTTAGGTTAGGTTAGGTTAGGTTAGGTTAGGTTAGGTTAGGTTAGGTTAGGTTAGGTTAGCTTAGCTTAGCTTAGCTTAGCTTAGCTTAGCTTAGCTTAGCTTAGCATAGCTTAGCTTAGGTTAGGTTAGGTTAGGTTAGGTTAGGTTAGGTTAGGTTAGGTTAGGTTAGGTTAGCTTAGGTTAGGTTAGGTTAGGTTAGGTTAGGTTAGGTTAGGTTAGGTTAGGTTAGGTTAGCTAGGTTAGGTTAGGTTAGGTTAGGTCAGGTTAGGTTAGGTCAGGTTAGGTTAGGTCAGGTTAGGTCAGGTTAGGTTAGGTTAGGTTAGGTTAGGTTAGGTTAGGTTAGGTTAGGTTAGGTTAGGTCAGGTTAGGTTAGGTCAGGTTAGGTTAGGTCAGGTTAGGTTAGGTTAGGTTAGGTTAGGTTAGGTCAGGTCAGGTCAGGTTAGGTTAGGTTAGGTTAGGTTAGGTTAGGTTAGGTTAGGTTAGGTTAGGTCAGGTCAGGTCAGGTCAGGTCAGGTCAGGTCAGGTCAGGTCAGGTCAGGTCAGGTCAGGTCAGGTCAGGTCAGGTTAGGTTAGGTTAGGTTAGGTTAGGTTAGGTTAGGTTAGGTTAGGTCAGGTCAGGTCAGGTCAGGTCAGGTCAGGTCAGGTCAGGTTAGGTTAGGTTAGGTTAGGTTAGGTTAGGTTAGGTTAGGTTAGGTTAGGTTAGGTTAGCTTAGGTTAGGTTAGGTTAGCTTAGCTTAGCTTAGCTTAGCTTAGCTTAGCTTAGCTTAGCTTAGCCTAGCCTAGCCTAGCTTAGCTTAGCTTAGCTTAGCTTAACTTAGCTTAGCTTAGCTTAGCTTAGCTTAGCTTAGCTTAGCTTAGCTTAGCTTAGGTTAGGTTAGGTTAGGTTAGGTTAGGTTAGGTTAGGTTAGGTTAGGTTAGGTTAGGTTAGGTTAGGTTAGGTTCGGTTAGGTTAGGTTAGGTTAGGTTAGGTTAGGTTAGGTTAGGTTAGGTTAGGTTCGGTTAGGTTAGGTTAGGTTAGGTTAGGTTAGGTTAGGTTAGGTTAGGTTAGGTTAGGTTAGGTTAGGTTAGGTTAGCTTAGCTTAGCTTAGCTTAGCTTAGCTTAGGTTAGGTTAGGTTAGGTTAGGTTAGGTTAGGTTAGGTTAGGTTAGGTTAGGTTAGGTTAGGTTAGGTTAGGTTAGCTTAGCTTAGCTTAGCTTAGCTTAGCTTAGCTTAGCTTAGGTTAGCTTAGGTTAGGTTAGGTTAGGTTAGGTTAGGTTAGGTTAGGTTAGGTTAGGTTAGGTTAGCTTAGGTTAGGTTAGGTTAGGTTAGGTTAGGTTAGGTTAGGTTAGGTTAGGTTAGGTTAGGTTAGGTTAGGTTAGGTTAGGTTCGGTTAGGTTAGGTTAGGTTAGGTTAGGTTAGGTTAGGTTAGGTTAGGTTAGGTTAGGTTAGGTTAGGTTAGGTTAGCTTAGCTTAGCTTAGCTTAGCTTAGGTTAGGTTAGGTTAGGTTAGGTTAGGTTAGGTTAGGTTAGGTTAGGTTAGGTTAGGTTAGGTTAGGTTAGGTTAGGTTAGGTTAGGTTAGGTTAGGTTAGGTTAGGTTAGGTTAGGTTAGGTTAGGTTAGGTTAGGTTAGCTTAGCTTAGGTTAGGTTAGGTTAGGTTAGGTTAGGTTAGGTTAGGTTAGGTTAGCTTAGGTTAGGTTAGGTTAGGTTAGGTTAGGTTAGCTTAGCTTAGCTTAGCTTAGCTTAGCTTAGCTTAGGTTAGGTTAGGTTAGGTTAGGTTAGGTTAGGTTAGGTTAGGTTAGGTTAGGTTAGGGTTAGGTTAGCTTAGGTTAGGTTAGGTTAGGTTAGGTTAGGTTAGGTTAGGTTAGGTTAGGTTAGGTTAGCTTAGGTTAGGTTAGGTTAGGTTAGGTTAGGTTAGGTTAGCTTAGCGGTTAGGTTAGGTTAGCTTAGCTTAGCTTAGCTTAGCTTAGGTTAGGTTAGGTTAGGTTAGGTTAGGTTAGGTTAGGTTAGGTTAGGTTAGGTTAGGTTAGGTTAGCTTAGCTTAGCTTAGCTTAGCTTAGCTTAGCTTAGCTTAGCTTAGCTTAGCTTAGCTTAGGTTAGGTTAGGTTAGGTTAGGTTAGGTTAGGTTAGGTTAGCTTAGGTTAGGTTAGGTTAGGTTAGGTTAGCTTAGGTTAGGTTAGGTTAGGTTAGGTTAGGTTAGGTTAGGTTAGGTTAGGTTAGGTTAGGTTAGGTTAGGTTAGGTTAGCTTAGGTTAGCTTAGGTTAGGTTAGGTTAGGTTAGGTTAGGTTAGGTTAGGTTAGGTTAGGTTAGGTTAGGTTAGGTTAGGTTAGGTTAGGTTAGGTTAGGTTAGGTTAGGTTAGGTTAGGTTAGGTTAGGTTAGGTTAGGTTAGGTTAGGTTAGGTTAGGTTAGGTTAGGTTAGGTTAGCTTAGCTTAGCTTAGCTTAGCTTAGCTTAGCTTAGCTTAGGTTAGGTTAGGTTAGGTTAGGTTAGGTTAGGTTAGGTTAGGTTAGGTTAGGTTAGGTTAGCTTAGCTTAGCTTAGCTTAGCTTAGCTTAGCTTAGCTTAGCTTAGCTTAGCATAGCTTAGCTTAGGTTAGGTTAGGTTAGGTTAGGTTAGGTTAGGTTAGGTTAGGTTAGGTTAGGTTAGGTTAGGTTAGCTTAGGTTAGGTTAGGTTAGGTTAGGTTAGGTTAGGTTAGGTTAGCTAGGTTAGGTTAGGTTAGGTTAGGTCAGGTTAGGTTAGGTCAGGTTAGGTTAGGTCAGGTCAGGTCAGGTTAGGTTAGGTTAGGTTAGGTTAGGTTAGGTTAGGTTAGGTTAGGTTAGGTCAGGTTAGGTTAGGTCAGGTTAGGTTAGGTCAGGTTAGGTTAGGTTAGGTTAGGTTAGGTTAGGTCAGGTCAGGTCAGGTTAGGTTAGGTTAGGTTAGGTTAGGTTAGGTTAGGTTAGGTTAGGTTAGGTCAGGTCAGGTCAGGTCAGGTCAGGTCAGGTCAGGTCAGGTCAGGTCAGGTCAGGTCAGGTCAGGTTAGGTTAGGTTAGGTTAGGTTAGGTTAGGTTAGGTCAGGTCCGGTCAGGTCAGGTCAGGTCAGGTCAGGTCAGGTTAGGTTAGGTTAGGTTAGGTTAGGTTAGGTTAGGTTAGGTTAGGTTAGGTTAGGTTAGGTTAGGTTAGGTTAGGTTAGCTTAGGTTAGGTTAGCTTAGCTTAGCTTAGCTTAGCTTAGCTTAGCTTAGCTTAGCTTAGCTTAGCCTAGCCTAGCCTAGCTTAGCTTAGCTTAGCTTAGCTTAGCTTAACTTAGCTTAGCTTAGCTTAGCTTAGCTTAGCTTAGCTTAGCTTAGCTTAGGTTAGGTTAGGTTAGGTTAGGTTAGGTTAGGTTAGGTTAGGTTAGGTTAGGTTAGGTTAGGTTAGGTTAGGTTAGGTTAGGTTAGGTTAGGTTAGGTTAGGTTAGGTTAGCTTAGCTTAGCTTAGCTTAGCTTAGCTTAGCTAAGCTTAGCTTAGCTTAGCTTAGCTTAGCTTAGCTTAGCTTAGCTTAGGTTAGGTTAGGTTAGGTTAGGTTAGGTTAGGTTAGGTTAGGTTAGGTTAGGTTAGGTTAGGTTAGCTTAGCTTAGCTTAGCTTAGCTTAGCTTAGCTTAGGTTAGCTTAGGTTATTTTAGGTTAGGTTAGGTTAGGTTAGGTTAGGTTAGGTTAGGTTAGGTTAGCTTAGGTTAGGTTAGGTTAGGTTAGGTTAGGTTAGGTTAGGTTAGGTTAGGTTAGGTTAGGTTAGGTTAGGTTAGGTTAGGTTCGGTTAGGTTAGGTTAGGTTAGGTTAGGTTAGGTTAGCTTAGCTTAGCTTAGCTTAGCTTAGCTTAGCTTAGCTTAGCTTAGCTTAGCTTAGCTTAGGTTAGGTTAGGTTAGGTTAGGTTAGGTTAGGTTAGGTTAGGTTAGGTTAGGTTAGGTTAGGTTAGGTTAGGTTAGGTTAGGTTAGGTTAGGTTAGCTTAGCTTAGGTTAGGTTAGGTTAGGTTAGGTTAGGTTAGGTTAGCTTAGGTTAGGTTAGGTTAGGTTAGGTTAGGTTAGGTTAGGTTAGGTTAGGTTAGGTTAGGTTAGGTTAGCTTAGGTTAGGTTAGGTTAGGTTAGGTTAGCTTAGCTTAGCTTAGCTTAGCTTAGCTTAGCTTAGCTTAGGTTAGGTTAGGTTAGGTTAGGTTAGGTTAGGTTAGGTTAGGTTAGGTTAGGTTAGGTTAGGTTAGCTTAGGTTAGGTTAGGTTAGGTTAGGTTAGGTTAGGTTAGGTTAGGTTAGGTTAGGTTAGCTTAGGTTAGGTTAGGTTAGGTTAGGTTAGGTTAGGTTAGGTTAGCTTAGCTTAGCTTAGCTTAGCTTAGCTTAGCTTAGCTTAGGTTAGGTTAGGTTAGGTTAGGTTAGGTTAGGTTAGGTTAGGTTAGGTTAGGTTAGGTTAGGTTAGGTTAGGTTAGCTTAGCTTAGCTTAGCTTAGCTTAGCTTAGCTTAGCTTAGCTTAGCTTAGCTTAGCTTAGCTTAGCTTAGCTTAGCTTAGGTTAGGTTAGGTTAGGTTAGGTTAGGTTAGGTTAGGTTAGGTTAGGTTAGGTTAGGTTAGGTTAGCTTAGGTTAGGTTAGGTTAGGTTAGGTTAGCTTAGGTTAGGTTAGGTTAGGTTAGGTTAGGTTAGGTTAGGTTAGGTTAGGTTAGGTTAGGTTAGGTTAGCTTAGGTTAGGTTAGGTTAGGTTAGGTTAGCTTAGCTTAGCTTAGCTTAGCTTAGCTTAGCTCAGCTTAGCTTAGCTTAGGTTAGGTTAGGTTAGGTTAGGTTAGGTTAGGTTAGGTTAGGTTAGGTTAGGTTAGCTTAGGTTAGGTTAGGTTAGGTTAGGTTAGGTTAGGTTAGGTTAGGTTAGCTTAGCTTAGCTTAGCTTAGCTTAGCTTAGGTTAGGTTAGGTTAGGTTAGGTTAGGTTAGGTTAGGTTAGGTCAGGTTAGGTTAGGTTAGGTTAGGTTAGGTTAGGTTAGGTTAGGTCAGGTTAGGTTAGGTTAGGTTAGGTCAGGTCAGGTCAGGTCAGGTCAGGTCAGGTCAGGTCAGGTCAGGTCAGGTTAGGTTAGGTTAGGTTAGGTTAGGTTAGGTTAGGTTAGGTTAGGTTAGGTTAGGTTAGGTTAGCTTAGCTTAGCTTAGCTTAGCTTAGCTTAGCTTAGCTTAGCTTAGCTTAGCTTAGCTTAGCTTAGGTTAGGTTAGGTTAGGTTAGGTTAGGTTAGGTTAGGTTAGCTTAGGTTAGGTTAGGTTAGGTTAGGTTAGCTTAGGTTAGGTTAGGTTAGGTTAGGTTAGGTTAGGTTAGGTTAGGTTAGGTTAGGTTAGGTTAGGTTAGGTTAGGTTAGGTTAGCTTAGGTTAGCTTAGGTTAGGTTAGGTTAGGTTAGGTTAGGTTAGGTTAGGTTAGGTTAGGTTAGGTTAGGTTAGGTTAGGTTAGGTTAGGTTAGGTTAGGTTAGGTTAGGTTAGGTTAGGTTAGGTTAGGTTAGGTTAGGTTAGGTTAGGTTAGGTTAGGTTAGGTTAGGTTAGGTTAGGTTAGGTTAGGTTAGGTTAGGTTAGGTTAGGTTAGCTTAGCTTAGCTTAGCTTAGCTTAGCTTAGCTTAGCTTAGCTTAGCTTAGGTTAGGTTAGGTTAGGTTAGGTTAGGTTAGGTTAGGTTAGGTTAGGTTAGGTTAGGTTAGGTTAGCTTAGGTTAGGTTAGGTTAGGTTAGGTTAGGTTAGGTTAGGTTAGGTTAGGTTAGCTAGGTTAGGTTAGGTTAGGTTAGGTCAGGTTAGGTTAGGTCAGGTTAGGTTAGGTCAGGTCAGGTCAGGTTAGGTTAGGTTAGGTTAGGTTAGGTTAGGTTAGGTTAGGTTAGGTTAGGTCAGGTTAGGTTAGGTCAGGTTAGGTTAGGTCAGGTTAGGTTAGGTTAGGTTAGGTTAGGTTAGGTCAGGTCAGGTCAGGTTAGGTTAGGTTAGGTTAGGTTAGGTTAGGTTAGGTTAGGTTAGGTTAGGTTAGGTCAGGTCAGGTCAGGTCAGGTCAGGTCAGGTCAGGTCAGGTCAGGTCAGGTCAGGTCAGGTCAGGTTAGGTTAGGTTAGGTTAGGTTAGGTTAGGTTAGGTTAGGTTAGGTCAGGTCCGGTCAGGTCAGGTCAGGTCAGGTCAGGTCAGGTTAGGTTAGGTTAGGTTAGGTTAGGTTAGGTTAGGTTAGGTTAGGTTAGGTTAGGTTAGGTTAGGTTAGCTTAGGTTAGGTTAGCTTAGCTTAGCTTAGCTTAGCTTAGCTTAGCTTAGCTTAGCTTAGCTTAGCTTAGCTTAGCTTAGCTTAGCTTAGCTTAGGTTAGGTTAGGTTAGGTTAGGTTAGGTTAGGTTAGGTTAGGTTAGGTTAGGTTAGGTTAGGTTAGGTTAGGTTAGGTTAGGTTAGCTTAGCTTAGCTTAGCTTAGCTTAGCTTAGCTTAGCTTAGCTAAGCTTAGCTTAGCTTAGCTTAGCTTAGCTTAGCTTAGCTTAGCTTAGCTTAGCTTAGCTTAGCTTAGGTTAGGTTAGGTTAGGTTAGGTTAGGTTAGGTTAGGTTAGCTTAGCTTAGCTTAGCTTAGCTTAGCTTAGCTTAGCTTAGCTTAGGTTAGCTTAGGTTAGGTTAGGTTAGGTTAGGTTAGGTTAGGTTAGGTTAGGTTAGGTTAGGTTAGCTTAGGTTAGGTTAGGTTAGGTTAGGTTAGGTTAGGTTAGGTTAGGTTAGGTTAGGTTAGGTTAGGTTCGGTTAGGTTAGGTTAGGTTAGGTTAGGTTAGGTTAGGTTAGGTTAGGTTAGGTTAGCTTAGCTTAGCTTAGCTTAGCTTAGCTTAGCTTAGCTTAGCTTAGCTTAGGTTAGGTTAGGTTAGGTTAGGTTAGGTTAGGTTAGGTTAGGTTAGGTTAGGTTAGGTTAGGTTAGGTTAGGTTAGGTTAGGTTAGGTTAGGTTAGGTTAGGTTAGCTTAGCTTAGGTTAGGTTAGGTTAGGTTAGGTTAGGTTAGGTTAGGTTAGGTTAGGTTAGGTTAGGTTAGGTTAGGTTAGGTTAGGTTAGCTTAGGTTAGGTTAGGTTAGGTTAGGTTAGCTTAGCTTAGCTTAGCTTAGCTTAGCTTAGCTTAGCTTAGCTTAGCTTAGGTTAGGTTAGGTTAGGTTAGGTTAGGTTAGGTTAGGTTAGGTTAGGTTAGGTTAGCTTAGGTTAGGTTAGGTTAGGTTAGGTTAGGTTAGGTTAGGTTAGGTTAGGTTAGGTTAGGTTAGCTTAGGTTAGGTTAGGTTAGGTTAGGTTAGGTTAGGTTAGCTTAGCTTAGCTTAGCTTAGCTTAGCTTAGCTTAGCTTAGCTTAGCTTAGCTTAGGTTAGGTTAGGTTAGGTTAGGTTAGGTTAGGTTAGGTTAGGTTAGGTTAGGTTAGGTTAGGTTAGGTTAGGTTAGCTTAGCTTAGCTTAGCTTAGCTTAGCTTAGCTTAGCTTAGCTTAGCTTAGCTTAGCTTAGCTTAGGTTAGGTTAGGTTAGGTTAGGTTAGGTTAGGTTAGGTTAGGTTAGGTTAGCTTAGGTTAGGTTAGGTTAGGTTAGGTTAGCTTAGGTTAGGTTAGGTTAGGTTAGGTTAGGTTAGGTTAGGTTAGGTTAGGTTAGGTTAGGTTAGGTTAGGTTAGCTTAGGTTAGGTTAGGTTAGGTTAGGTTAGCTTAGCTTAGCTTAGCTTAGCTTAGCTTAGCTCAGCTTAGCTTAGCTTAGGTTAGGTTAGGTTAGGTTAGGTTAGGTTAGGTTAGGTTAGGTTAGGTTAGGTTAGGTTAGGTTAGGTTAGGTTAGCTTAGGTTAGGTTAGGTTAGGTTAGGTTAGGTTAGGTTAGGTTAGCTTAGCTTAGCTTAGCTTAGCTTAGCTTAGGTTAGGTTAGGTTAGGTTAGGTTAGGTTAGGTTAGGTTAGGTTAGGTTAGGTTAGGTTAGGTTAGGTTAGGTTAGGTTAGGTTAGGTTAGCTTAGCTTAGCTTAGCTTAGCTTAGCTCAGCTTAGCTTAGCTTAGGTTAGGTTAGGTTAGGTTAGGTTAGGTTAGGTTAGGTTAGGTTAGGTTAGGTTAGGTTAGGTTAGGTTAGCTTAGGTTAGGTTAGGTTAGGTTAGGTTAGGTTAGGTTAGGTTAGCTTAGCTTAGCTTAGCTTAGCTTAGGTTAGGTTAGGTTAGGTTAGGTTAGGTTAGGTTAGGTTAGGTTAGGTTAGGTTAGGTTAGGTTAGGTTAGGTTAGGTTAGGTTAGGTTAGGTTAGCTTAGCTTAGCTTAGCTTAGCTTAGCTTAGCTTAGCTTAGCTTAGCTTAGCTTAGCTTAGCTTAGCTTAGCTTAGCTTAGCTTAGGTTAGGTTAGGTTAGGTTAGGTTAGGTTAGGTTAGGTTAGCTTAGGTTAGGTTAGGTTAGGTTAGGTTAGGTTAGGTTAGGTTAGGTTAGGTTAGGTTAGGTTAGGTTAGGTTAGCTTAGGTTAGGTTAGGTTAGGTTAGCTTAGCTTAGCTTAGCTTAGCTTAGCTTAGCTTAGCTTAGCTTAGCTTAGGTTAGGTTAGGTTAGGTTAGGTTAGGTTAGGTTAGGTTAGGTTAGGTTAGGTCAGGTTAGGTTAGGTTAGGTTAGGTTAGGTTAGGTTAGGTTAGGTTAGGTTAGGTCAGGTTAGGTTAGGTTAGGTTAGGTTAGGTTAGGTTAGGTTAGGTTAGGTCAGGTTAGGTTAGGTTAGGTTAGGTTAGGTTAGGTTAGGTTAGGTTAGGTTAGGTTAGGTTAGGTTAGGTCAGGTCAGGTCAGGTCAGGTCAGGTCAGGTCAGGTCAGGTCAGGTCAGGTCAGGTTAGGTTAGGTTAGGTTAGGTTAGGTTAGGTTAGGTTAGGTTAGCTTAGGTTAGGTTAGGTTAGGTTAGGTTAGGTTAGGTTAGGTTAGGTTAGGTTAGCTTAGGTTAGGTTAGGTTAGGTTAGGTTAGGTTAGGTTAGGTTAGGTTAGGTTAGGTTAGGTTAGGTTAGGTTAGGTTAGGTTAGGTTAGGTTAGGTTAGGTTAGGTTAGGTTAGGTTAGGTTAGGTTAGGTTAGGTTAGCTTAGCTTAGCTTAGCTTAGCTTAGCTTAGCTTAGGTTAGGTTAGGTTAGGTTAGGTTAGGTTAGGTTAGGTTAGGTTAGGTTAGGTTAGGTTAGGTTAGCTTAGCTTAGCTTAGCTTAGCTTAGCTTAGCTTAGCTTAGCTTAGCATAGCTTAGCTTAGGTTAGGTTAGGTTAGGTTAGGTTAGGTTAGGTTAGGTTAGGTTAGGTTAGGTTAGGTTAGGTTAGCTTAGGTTAGGTTAGGTTAGGTTAGGTTAGGTTAGGTTAGGTTAGGTTAGGTTAGGTTAGCTAGGTTAGGTTAGGTTAGGTTAGGTCAGGTTAGGTTAGGTCAGGTTAGGTTAGGTCAGGTTAGGTCAGGTTAGGTTAGGTTAGGTTAGGTTAGGTTAGGTTAGGTTAGGTTAGGTTAGGTTAGGTTAGGTCAGGTTAGGTTAGGTCAGGTTAGGTTAGGTCAGGTTAGGTTAGGTTAGGTTAGGTTAGGTTAGGTCAGGTCAGGTCAGGTTAGGTTAGGTTAGGTTAGGTTAGGTTAGGTTAGGTTAGGTTAGGTCAGGTCAGGTCAGGTCAGGTCAGGTCAGGTCAGGTCAGGTCAGGTCAGGTCAGGTCAGGTCAGGTCAGGTTAGGTTAGGTTAGGTTAGGTTAGGTTAGGTTAGGTTAGGTCAGGTCAGGTCAGGTCAGGTCAGGTCAGGTCAGGTCAGGTTAGGTTAGGTTAGGTTAGGTTAGGTTAGGTTAGGTTAGGTTAGGTTAGGTTAGGTTAGGTTAGGTTAGGTTAGCTTAGGTTAGGTTAGCTTAGCTTAGCTTAGCTTAGCTTAGCTTAGCTTAGCTTAGCCTAGCCTAGCCTAGCTTAGCTTAGCTTAGCTTAGCTTAGCTTAACTTAGCTTAGCTTAGCTTAGCTTAGCTTAGCTTAGCTTAGCTTAGCTTAGCTTAGCTTAGGTTAGGTTAGGTTAGGTTAGGTTAGGTTAGGTTAGGTTAGGTTAGGTTAGGTTAGGTTAGGTTAGGTTCGGTTAGGTTAGGTTAGGTTAGGTTAGGTTAGGTTAGGTTAGGTTAGGTTAGGTTAGGTTCGGTTAGGTTAGGTTAGGTTAGGTTAGGTTAGGTTAGGTTAGGTTAGGTTAGGTTAGGTTAGGTTAGGTTAGCTTAGCTTAGCTTAGCTTAGCTTAGCTTAGGTTAGGTTAGGTTAGGTTAGGTTAGGTTAGGTTAGGTTAGGTTAGGTTAGGTTAGGTTAGGTTAGGTTAGCTTAGCTTAGCTTAGCTTAGCTTAGCTTAGCTTAGCTTAGGTTAGCTTAGGTTAGGTTAGGTTAGGTTAGGTTAGGTTAGGTTAGGTTAGGTTAGGTTAGGTTAGCTTAGGTTAGGTTAGGTTAGGTTAGGTTAGGTTAGGTTAGGTTAGGTTAGGTTAGGTTAGGTTAGGTTAGGTTAGGTTAGGTTCGGTTAGGTTAGGTTAGGTTAGGTTAGGTTAGGTTAGGTTAGGTTAGGTTAGGTTAGGTTAGGTTAGGTTAGGTTAGCTTAGCTTAGCTTAGCTTAGCTTAGGTTAGGTTAGGTTAGGTTAGGTTAGGTTAGGTTAGGTTAGGTTAGGTTAGGTTAGGTTAGGTTAGGTTAGGTTAGGTTAGGTTAGGTTAGGTTAGGTTAGGTTAGGTTAGGTTAGGTTAGGTTAGCTTAGCTTAGGTTAGGTTAGGTTAGGTTAGGTTAGGTTAGGTTAGGTTAGCTTAGGTTAGGTTAGGTTAGGTTAGGTTAGGTTAGCTTAGCTTAGCTTAGCTTAGCTTAGCTTAGCTTAGGTTAGGTTAGGTTAGGTTAGGTTAGGTTAGGTTAGGTTAGGTTAGGTTAGCTTAGGTTAGGTTAGGTTAGGTTAGGTTAGGTTAGGTTAGGTTAGGTTAGGTTAGCTTAGGTTAGGTTAGGTTAGGTTAGGTTAGGTTAGGTTAGGTTAGCTTAGCTTAGCTTAGCTTAGCTTAGGTTAGGTTAGGTTAGGTTAGGTTAGGTTAGGTTAGGTTAGGTTAGGTTAGGTTAGGTTAGGTTAGGTTAGCTTAGCTTAGCTTAGCTTAGCTTAGCTTAGCTTAGCTTAGCTTAGCTTAGCTTAGCTTAGCTTAGCTTAGCTTAGGTTAGGTTAGGTTAGGTTAGGTTAGCTTAGGTTAGGTTAGGTTAGGTTAGGTTAGCTTAGGTTAGGTTAGGTTAGGTTAGGTTAGGTTAGGTTAGGTTAGGTTAGGTTAGGTTAGGTTAGGTTAGCTTAGGTTAGCTTAGGTTAGGTTAGGTTAGGTTAGGTTAGGTTAGGTTAGGTTAGGTTAGGTTAGGTTAGGTTAGGTTAGGTTAGGTTAGGTTAGGTTAGGTTAGGTTAGGTTAGGTTAGGTTAGGTTAGGTTAGGTTAGGTTAGGTTAGGTTAGGTTAGGTTAGGTTAGGTTAGGTTAGCTTAGCTTAGCTTAGCTTAGCTTAGCTTAGCTTAGCTTAGGTTAGGTTAGGTTAGGTTAGGTTAGGTTAGGTTAGGTTAGGTTAGGTTAGGTTAGCTTAGCTTAGCTTAGCTTAGCTTAGCTTAGCTTAGCTTAGCTTAGCATAGCTTAGCTTAGGTTAGGTTAGGTTAGGTTAGGTTAGGTTAGGTTAGGTTAGGTTAGGTTAGGTTAGCTTAGGTTAGGTTAGGTTAGGTTAGGTTAGGTTAGGTTAGGTTAGCTAGGTTAGGTTAGGTTAGGTTAGGTCAGGTTAGGTTAGGTCAGGTTAGGTTAGGTCAGGTCAGGTCAGGTTAGGTTAGGTTAGGTTAGGTTAGGTTAGGTTAGGTTAGGTTAGGTTAGGTCAGGTTAGGTTAGGTCAGGTTAGGTTAGGTCAGGTTAGGTTAGGTTAGGTTAGGTTAGGTTAGGTCAGGTCAGGTCAGGTTAGGTTAGGTTAGGTTAGGTTAGGTTAGGTTAGGTTAGGTTAGGTTAGGTCAGGTCAGGTCAGGTCAGGTCAGGTCAGGTCAGGTCAGGTCAGGTCAGGTCAGGTCAGGTCAGGTCAGGTCAGGTTAGGTTAGGTTAGGTTAGGTTAGGTTAGGTTAGGTTAGGTTAGGTCAGGTCCGGTCAGGTCAGGTCAGGTCAGGTCAGGTCAGGTCAGGTTAGGTTAGGTTAGGTTAGGTTAGGTTAGGTTAGGTTAGGTTAGGTTAGGTTAGGTTAGGTTAGGTTAGGTTAGGTTAGCTTAGGTTAGGTTAGCTTAGCTTAGCTTAGCTTAGCTTAGCTTAGCTTAGCTTAGCTTAGCCTAGCCTAGCCTAGCTTAGCTTAGCTTAGCTTAGCTTAGCTTAACTTAGCTTAGCTTAGCTTAGCTTAGCTTAGCTTAGCTTAGCTTAGGTTAGGTTAGGTTAGGTTAGGTTAGGTTAGGTTAGGTTAGGTTAGGTTAGGTTAGGTTAGGTTAGGTTAGGTTAGGTTAGGTTAGGTTAGGTTAGGTTAGGTTAGGTTAGGTTAGGTTAGGTTAGGTTAGGTTAGCTTAGCTTAGCTTAGCTTAGCTTAGCTTAGCTTAGCTAAGCTTAGCTTAGCTTAGCTTAGCTTAGCTTAGCTTAGCTTAGCTTAGGTTAGGTTAGGTTAGGTTAGGTTAGGTTAGGTTAGGTTAGGTTAGGTTAGGTTAGGTTAGGTTAGGTTAGCTTAGCTTAGCTTAGCTTAGCTTAGCTTAGCTTAGCTTAGGTTAGCTTAGGTTATTTTAGGTTAGGTTAGGTTAGGTTAGGTTAGGTTAGGTTAGGTTAGCTTAGGTTAGGTTAGGTTAGGTTAGGTTAGGTTAGGTTAGGTTAGGTTAGGTTAGGTTAGGTTAGGTTAGGTTAGGTTAGGTTCGGTTAGGTTAGGTTAGGTTAGGTTAGCTTAGCTTAGCTTAGCTTAGCTTAGCTTAGCTTAGCTTAGCTTAGGTTAGGTTAGGTTAGGTTAGGTTAGGTTAGGTTAGGTTAGGTTAGGTTAGGTTAGGTTAGGTTAGGTTAGGTTAGGTTAGGTTAGGTTAGGTTAGCTTAGCTTAGGTTAGGTTAGGTTAGGTTAGGTTAGGTTAGGTTAGCTTAGGTTAGGTTAGGTTAGGTTAGGTTAGGTTAGGTTAGGTTAGCTTAGCTTAGCTTAGCTTAGCTTAGCTTAGCTTAGCTTAGGTTAGGTTAGGTTAGGTTAGGTTAGGTTAGGTTAGGTTAGGTTAGGTTAGGTTAGGTTAGGTTAGCTTAGGTTAGGTTAGGTTAGGTTAGGTTAGGTTAGGTTAGGTTAGGTTAGGTTAGCTTAGGTTAGGTTAGGTTAGGTTAGGTTAGGTTAGGTTAGGTTAGCTTAGCTTAGCTTAGCTTAGCTTAGCTTAGCTTAGCTTAGCTTAGGTTAGGTTAGGTTAGGTTAGGTTAGGTTAGGTTAGGTTAGGTTAGGTTAGGTTAGCTTAGCTTAGCTTAGCTTAGCTTAGCTTAGCTTAGCTTAGCTTAGCTTAGCTTAGCTTAGGTTAGGTTAGGTTAGGTTAGGTTAGGTTAGGTTAGGTTAGGTTAGGTTAGGTTAGGTTAGCTTAGGTTAGGTTAGGTTAGGTTAGGTTAGCTTAGGTTAGGTTAGGTTAGGTTAGGTTAGGTTAGGTTAGGTTAGGTTAGGTTAGGTTAGGTTAGCTTAGGTTAGGTTAGGTTAGGTTAGGTTAGCTTAGCTTAGCTTAGCTTAGCTTAGCTTAGCTCAGCTTAGCTTAGCTTAGGTTAGGTTAGGTTAGGTTAGGTTAGGTTAGGTTAGGTTAGGTTAGGTTAGGTTAGGTTAGGTTAGCTTAGGTTAGGTTAGGTTAGGTTAGGTTAGGTTAGGTTAGGTTAGGTTAGCTTAGCTTAGCTTAGCTTAGCTTAGCTTAGGTTAGGTTAGGTTAGGTTAGGTTAGGTTAGGTTAGGTTAGGTCAGGTTAGGTTAGGTTAGGTTAGGTTAGGTTAGGTTAGGTTAGGTCAGGTTAGGTTAGGTTAGGTTAGGTCAGGTCAGGTCAGGTCAGGTCAGGTCAGGTCAGGTCAGGTCAGGTCAGGTTAGGTTAGGTTAGGTTAGGTTAGGTTAGGTTAGGTTAGGTTAGGTTAGGTTAGGTTAGGTTAGGTTAGGTTAGGTTAGCTTAGCTTAGCTTAGCTTAGCTTAGCTTAGCTTAGCTTAGCTTAGCTTAGGTTAGGTTAGGTTAGGTTAGGTTAGGTTAGGTTAGGTTAGCTTAGGTTAGGTTAGGTTAGGTTAGGTTAGCTTAGGTTAGGTTAGGTTAGGTTAGGTTAGGTTAGGTTAGGTTAGGTTAGGTTAGGTTAGGTTAGGTTAGGTTAGGTTAGGTTAGGTTAGCTTAGGTTAGCTTAGGTTAGGTTAGGTTAGGTTAGGTTAGGTTAGGTTAGGTTAGGTTAGGTTAGGTTAGGTTAGGTTAGGTTAGGTTAGGTTAGGTTAGGTTAGGTTAGGTTAGGTTAGGTTAGGTTAGGTTAGGTTAGGTTAGGTTAGGTTAGGTTAGGTTAGGTTAGGTTAGGTTAGGTTAGGTTAGGTTAGGTTAGGTTAGGTTAGGTTAGCTTAGCTTAGCTTAGCTTAGCTTAGCTTAGCTTAGCTTAGCTTAGCTTAGGTTAGGTTAGGTTAGGTTAGGTTAGGTTAGGTTAGGTTAGGTTAGGTTAGGTTAGGTTAGGTTAGCTTAGGTTAGGTTAGGTTAGGTTAGGTTAGGTTAGGTTAGGTTAGGTTAGGTTAGCTAGGTTAGGTTAGGTTAGGTTAGGTCAGGTTAGGTTAGGTCAGGTTAGGTTAGGTCAGGTCAGGTCAGGTTAGGTTAGGTTAGGTTAGGTTAGGTTAGGTTAGGTTAGGTTAGGTTAGGTCAGGTTAGGTTAGGTCAGGTTAGGTTAGGTCAGGTTAGGTTAGGTTAGGTTAGGTTAGGTTAGGTCAGGTCAGGTCAGGTTAGGTTAGGTTAGGTTAGGTTAGGTTAGGTTAGGTTAGGTTAGGTCAGGTCAGGTCAGGTCAGGTCAGGTCAGGTCAGGTCAGGTCAGGTCAGGTCAGGTCAGGTCAGGTCAGGTTAGGTTAGGTTAGGTTAGGTTAGGTTAGGTTAGGTTAGGTTAGGTCAGGTCCGGTCAGGTCAGGTCAGGTCAGGTCAGGTCAGGTTAGGTTAGGTTAGGTTAGGTTAGGTTAGGTTAGGTTAGGTTAGGTTAGGTTAGGTTAGCTTAGGTTAGGTTAGCTTAGCTTAGCTTAGCTTAGCTTAGCTTAGCTTAGCTTAGCTTAGCTTAGCTTAGCTTAGCTTAGCTTAGCTTAGGTTAGGTTAGGTTAGGTTAGGTTAGGTTAGGTTAGGTTAGGTTAGGTTAGGTTAGGTTAGGTTAGGTTAGGTTAGGTTAGGTTAGGTTAGGTTAGGTTAGGTTAGGTTAGGTTAGGTTAGCTTAGCTTAGCTTAGCTTAGCTTAGCTTAGCTTAGCTAAGCTTAGCTTAGCTTAGCTTAGCTTAGCTTAGGTTAGGTTAGGTTAGGTTAGGTTAGGTTAGGTTAGGTTAGCTTAGCTTAGCTTAGCTTAGCTTAGCTTAGCTTAGCTTAGGTTAGCTTAGGTTAGGTTAGGTTAGGTTAGGTTAGGTTAGGTTAGGTTAGGTTAGGTTAGGTTAGCTTAGGTTAGGTTAGGTTAGGTTAGGTTAGGTTAGGTTAGGTTAGGTTAGGTTAGGTTAGGTTCGGTTAGGTTAGGTTAGGTTAGGTTAGGTTAGGTTAGGTTAGGTTAGGTTAGGTTAGGTTAGGTTAGCTTAGCTTAGCTTAGCTTAGCTTAGCTTAGCTTAGCTTAGCTTAGGTTAGGTTAGGTTAGGTTAGGTTAGGTTAGGTTAGGTTAGGTTAGGTTAGGTTAGGTTAGGTTAGGTTAGGTTAGGTTAGGTTAGGTTAGGTTAGGTTAGGTTAGGTTAGGTTAGGTTAGCTTAGCTTAGGTTAGGTTAGGTTAGGTTAGGTTAGGTTAGGTTAGGTTAGGTTAGGTTAGGTTAGGTTAGGTTAGGTTAGGTTAGCTTAGGTTAGGTTAGGTTAGGTTAGGTTAGCTTAGCTTAGCTTAGCTTAGCTTAGCTTAGCTTAGCTTAGCTTAGCTTAGGTTAGGTTAGGTTAGGTTAGGTTAGGTTAGGTTAGGTTAGGTTAGGTTAGGTTAGGTTAGGTTAGCTTAGGTTAGGTTAGGTTAGGTTAGGTTAGGTTAGGTTAGGTTAGGTTAGGTTAGGTTAGGTTAGCTTAGGTTAGGTTAGGTTAGGTTAGGTTAGGTTAGGTTAGCTTAGCTTAGCTTAGCTTAGCTTAGCTTAGCTTAGCTTAGCTTAGGTTAGGTTAGGTTAGGTTAGGTTAGGTTAGGTTAGGTTAGGTTAGGTTAGGTTAGGTTAGGTTAGGTTAGGTTAGGTTAGCTTAGCTTAGCTTAGCTTAGCTTAGCTTAGCTTAGCTTAGCTTAGCTTAGCTTAGCTTAGGTTAGGTTAGGTTAGGTTAGGTTAGGTTAGGTTAGGTTAGGTTAGGTTAGCTTAGGTTAGGTTAGGTTAGGTTAGGTTAGCTTAGGTTAGGTTAGGTTAGGTTAGGTTAGGTTAGGTTAGGTTAGGTTAGGTTAGGTTAGGTTAGGTTAGGTTAGGTTAGCTTAGGTTAGGTTAGGTTAGGTTAGGTTAGCTTAGCTTAGCTTAGCTTAGCTTAGCTTAGCTCAGCTTAGCTTAGCTTAGGTTAGGTTAGGTTAGGTTAGGTTAGGTTAGGTTAGGTTAGGTTAGGTTAGGTTAGGTTAGGTTAGGTTAGGTTAGGTTAGCTTAGGTTAGGTTAGGTTAGGTTAGGTTAGGTTAGGTTAGGTTAGCTTAGCTTAGCTTAGCTTAGCTTAGCTTAGGTTAGGTTAGGTTAGGTTAGGTTAGGTTAGGTTAGGTTAGGTTAGGTTAGGTTAGGTTAGGTTAGGTTAGGTTAGGTTAGGTTAGGTTAGCTTAGCTTAGCTTAGCTTAGCTTAGCTTAGCTCAGCTTAGCTTAGCTTAGGTTAGGTTAGGTTAGGTTAGGTTAGGTTAGGTTAGGTTAGGTTAGGTTAGGTTAGGTTAGGTTAGGTTAGGTTAGCTTAGGTTAGGTTAGGTTAGGTTAGGTTAGGTTAGGTTAGCTTAGCTTAGCTTAGCTTAGCTTAGCTTAGGTTAGGTTAGGTTAGGTTAGGTTAGGTTAGGTTAGGTTAGGTTAGGTTAGGTTAGGTTAGGTTAGGTTAGGTTAGGTTAGGTTAGGTTAGGTTAGGTTAGGTTAGCTTAGCTTAGCTTAGCTTAGCTTAGCTTAGCTTAGCTTAGCTTAGCTTAGCTTAGCTTAGGTTAGGTTAGGTTAGGTTAGGTTAGGTTAGGTTAGGTTAGGTTAGCTTAGGTTAGGTTAGGTTAGGTTAGGTTAGGTTAGGTTAGGTTAGGTTAGGTTAGGTTAGGTTAGGTTAGGTTAGGTTAGCTTAGGTTAGGTTAGGTTAGGTTAGCTTAGCTTAGCTTAGCTTAGCTTAGCTTAGCTTAGCTTAGCTTAGGTTAGGTTAGGTTAGGTTAGGTTAGGTTAGGTTAGGTTAGGTTAGGTTAGGTCAGGTTAGGTTAGGTTAGGTTAGGTTAGGTTAGGTTAGGTTAGGTTAGGTTAGGTCAGGTTAGGTTAGGTTAGGTTAGGTTAGGTTAGGTTAGGTTAGGTTAGGTCAGGTTAGGTTAGGTTAGGTTAGGTTAGGTTAGGTTAGGTTAGGTTAGGTTAGGTTAGGTTAGGTTAGGTCAGGTCAGGTCAGGTCAGGTCAGGTCAGGTCAGGTCAGGTCAGGTCAGGTCAGGTTAGGTTAGGTTAGGTTAGGTTAGGTTAGGTTAGGTTAGGTTAGCTTAGGTTAGGTTAGGTTAGGTTAGGTTAGGTTAGGTTAGGTTAGGTTAGGTTAGCTTAGGTTAGCTTAGGTTAGGTTAGGTTAGGTTAGGTTAGGTTAGGTTAGGTTAGGTTAGGTTAGGTTAGGTTAGGTTAGGTTAGGTTAGGTTAGGTTAGGTTAGGTTAGGTTAGGTTAGGTTAGGTTAGGTTAGGTTAGGTTAGGTTAGGTTAGGTTAGCTTAGCTTAGCTTAGCTTAGCTTAGCTTAGCTTAGCTTAGGTTAGGTTAGGTTAGGTTAGGTTAGGTTAGGTTAGGTTAGGTTAGGTTAGGTTAGGTTAGCTTAGCTTAGCTTAGCTTAGCTTAGCTTAGCTTAGCTTAGCTTAGCTTAGCTTAGCATAGCTTAGCTTAGGTTAGGTTAGGTTAGGTTAGGTTAGGTTAGGTTAGGTTAGGTTAGGTTAGGTTAGGTTAGGTTAGCTTAGGTTAGGTTAGGTTAGGTTAGGTTAGGTTAGGTTAGGTTAGGTTAGGTTAGGTTAGCTAGGTTAGGTTAGGTTAGGTTAGGTCAGGTTAGGTTAGGTCAGGTTAGGTTAGGTCAGGTTAGGTCAGGTTAGGTTAGGTTAGGTTAGGTTAGGTTAGGTTAGGTTAGGTTAGGTTAGGTTAGGTCAGGTTAGGTTAGGTCAGGTTAGGTTAGGTCAGGTTAGGTTAGGTTAGGTTAGGTTAGGTTAGGTCAGGTCAGGTCAGGTTAGGTTAGGTTAGGTTAGGTTAGGTTAGGTTAGGTTAGGTTAGGTCAGGTCAGGTCAGGTCAGGTCAGGTCAGGTCAGGTCAGGTCAGGTCAGGTCAGGTCAGGTCAGGTCAGGTCAGGTTAGGTTAGGTTAGGTTAGGTTAGGTTAGGTTAGGTTAGGTTAGGTCAGGTCAGGTCAGGTCAGGTCAGGTCAGGTCAGGTCAGGTTAGGTTAGGTTAGGTTAGGTTAGGTTAGGTTAGGTTAGGTTAGGTTAGGTTAGGTTAGGTTAGGTTAGGTTAGCTTAGGTTAGGTTAGCTTAGCTTAGCTTAGCTTAGCTTAGCTTAGCTTAGCTTAGCTTAGCTTAGCCTAGCCTAGCCTAGCTTAGCTTAGCTTAGCTTAGCTTAGCTTAACTTAGCTTAGCTTAGCTTAGCTTAGCTTAGCTTAGCTTAGCTTAGCTTAGCTTAGCTTAGGTTAGGTTAGGTTAGGTTAGGTTAGGTTAGGTTAGGTTAGGTTAGGTTAGGTTAGGTTAGGTTAGGTTCGGTTAGGTTAGGTTAGGTTAGGTTAGGTTAGGTTAGGTTAGGTTAGGTTAGGTTAGGTTCGGTTAGGTTAGGTTAGGTTAGGTTAGGTTAGGTTAGGTTAGGTTAGGTTAGGTTAGGTTAGGTTAGGTTAGGTTAGCTTAGCTTAGCTTAGCTTAGCTTAGCTTAGCTTAGCTTAGGTTAGGTTAGGTTAGGTTAGGTTAGGTTAGGTTAGGTTAGGTTAGGTTAGGTTAGGTTAGGTTAGCTTAGCTTAGCTTAGCTTAGCTTAGCTTAGCTTAGCTTAGGTTAGCTTAGGTTAGGTTAGGTTAGGTTAGGTTAGGTTAGGTTAGGTTAGGTTAGGTTAGGTTAGGTTAGCTTAGGTTAGGTTAGGTTAGGTTAGGTTAGGTTAGGTTAGGTTAGGTTAGGTTAGGTTAGGTTAGGTTAGGTTAGGTTAGGTTCGGTTAGGTTAGGTTAGGTTAGGTTAGGTTAGGTTAGGTTAGGTTAGGTTAGGTTAGGTTAGGTTAGGTTAGGTTAGCTTAGCTTAGCTTAGCTTAGCTTAGGTTAGGTTAGGTTAGGTTAGGTTAGGTTAGGTTAGGTTAGGTTAGGTTAGGTTAGGTTAGGTTAGGTTAGGTTAGGTTAGGTTAGGTTAGGTTAGGTTAGGTTAGGTTAGGTTAGGTTAGCTTAGCTTAGGTTAGGTTAGGTTAGGTTAGGTTAGGTTAGGTTAGGTTAGCTTAGGTTAGGTTAGGTTAGGTTAGGTTAGGTTAGCTTAGCTTAGCTTAGCTTAGCTTAGCTTAGCTTAGGTTAGGTTAGGTTAGGTTAGGTTAGGTTAGGTTAGGTTAGGTTAGGTTAGGTTAGCTTAGGTTAGGTTAGGTTAGGTTAGGTTAGGTTAGGTTAGGTTAGGTTAGGTTAGCTTAGGTTAGGTTAGGTTAGGTTAGGTTAGGTTAGGTTAGGTTAGGTTAGCTTAGCTTAGCTTAGCTTAGCTTAGGTTAGGTTAGGTTAGGTTAGGTTAGGTTAGGTTAGGTTAGGTTAGGTTAGGTTAGGTTAGGTTAGCTTAGCTTAGCTTAGCTTAGCTTAGCTTAGCTTAGCTTAGCTTAGCTTAGCTTAGCTTAGCTTAGCTTAGGTTAGGTTAGGTTAGGTTAGGTTAGGTTAGGTTAGGTTAGCTTAGGTTAGGTTAGGTTAGGTTAGGTTAGCTTAGGTTAGGTTAGGTTAGGTTAGGTTAGGTTAGGTTAGGTTAGGTTAGGTTAGGTTAGGTTAGGTTAGCTTAGGTTAGCTTAGGTTAGGTTAGGTTAGGTTAGGTTAGGTTAGGTTAGGTTAGGTTAGGTTAGGTTAGGTTAGGTTAGGTTAGGTTAGGTTAGGTTAGGTTAGGTTAGGTTAGGTTAGGTTAGGTTAGGTTAGGTTAGGTTAGGTTAGGTTAGGTTAGGTTAGGTTAGGTTAGGTTAGCTTAGCTTAGCTTAGCTTAGCTTAGCTTAGCTTAGCTTAGGTTAGGTTAGGTTAGGTTAGGTTAGGTTAGGTTAGGTTAGGTTAGGTTAGCTTAGCTTAGCTTAGCTTAGCTTAGCTTAGCTTAGCTTAGCTTAGCATAGCTTAGCTTAGGTTAGGTTAGGTTAGGTTAGGTTAGGTTAGGTTAGGTTAGGTTAGGTTAGGTTAGGTTAGCTTAGGTTAGGTTAGGTTAGGTTAGGTTAGGTTAGGTTAGGTTAGCTAGGTTAGGTTAGGTTAGGTTAGGTCAGGTTAGGTTAGGTCAGGTTAGGTTAGGTCAGGTCAGGTCAGGTTAGGTTAGGTTAGGTTAGGTTAGGTTAGGTTAGGTTAGGTTAGGTCAGGTTAGGTTAGGTCAGGTTAGGTTAGGTCAGGTTAGGTTAGGTTAGGTTAGGTTAGGTTAGGTCAGGTCAGGTCAGGTTAGGTTAGGTTAGGTTAGGTTAGGTTAGGTTAGGTTAGGTTAGGTTAGGTCAGGTCAGGTCAGGTCAGGTCAGGTCAGGTCAGGTCAGGTCAGGTCAGGTCAGGTCAGGTCAGGTCAGGTCAGGTTAGGTTAGGTTAGGTTAGGTTAGGTTAGGTTAGGTCAGGTCCGGTCAGGTCAGGTCAGGTCAGGTCAGGTCAGGTCAGGTTAGGTTAGGTTAGGTTAGGTTAGGTTAGGTTAGGTTAGGTTAGGTTAGGTTAGGTTAGGTTAGGTTAGGTTAGGTTAGCTTAGGTTAGGTTAGCTTAGCTTAGCTTAGCTTAGCTTAGCTTAGCTTAGCTTAGCTTAGCCTAGCCTAGCCTAGCTTAGCTTAGCTTAGCTTAGCTTAGCTTAACTTAGCTTAGCTTAGCTTAGCTTAGCTTAGCTTAGCTTAGCTTAGGTTAGGTTAGGTTAGGTTAGGTTAGGTTAGGTTAGGTTAGGTTAGGTTAGGTTAGGTTAGGTTAGGTTAGGTTAGGTTAGGTTAGGTTAGGTTAGGTTAGGTTAGGTTAGGTTAGCTTAGCTTAGCTTAGCTTAGCTTAGCTTAGCTTAGCTAAGCTTAGCTTAGCTTAGCTTAGCTTAGCTTAGCTTAGCTTAGCTTAGCTTAGCTTAGCTTAGGTTAGGTTAGGTTAGGTTAGGTTAGGTTAGGTTAGGTTAGGTTAGGTTAGGTTAGGTTAGGTTAGCTTAGCTTAGCTTAGCTTAGCTTAGCTTAGCTTAGCTTAGCTTAGGTTAGCTTAGGTTATTTTAGGTTAGGTTAGGTTAGGTTAGGTTAGGTTAGGTTAGGTTAGGTTAGGTTAGCTTAGGTTAGGTTAGGTTAGGTTAGGTTAGGTTAGGTTAGGTTAGGTTAGGTTAGGTTAGGTTAGGTTAGGTTAGGTTAGGTTAGGTTAGGTTAGGTTAGGTTAGGTTAGGTTAGCTTAGCTTAGCTTAGCTTAGCTTAGCTTAGCTTAGCTTAGCTTAGGTTAGGTTAGGTTAGGTTAGGTTAGGTTAGGTTAGGTTAGGTTAGGTTAGGTTAGGTTAGGTTAGGTTAGGTTAGGTTAGGTTAGGTTAGGTTAGGTTAGGTTAGGTTAGCTTAGCTTAGGTTAGGTTAGGTTAGGTTAGGTTAGGTTAGGTTAGCTTAGGTTAGGTTAGGTTAGGTTAGGTTAGGTTAGGTTAGGTTAGGTTAGGTTAGGTTAGGTTAGGTTAGGTTAGGTTAGCTTAGGTTAGGTTAGGTTAGGTTAGGTTAGCTTAGCTTAGCTTAGCTTAGCTTAGCTTAGCTTAGCTTAGGTTAGGTTAGGTTAGGTTAGGTTAGGTTAGGTTAGGTTAGGTTAGGTTAGGTTAGCTTAGGTTAGGTTAGGTTAGGTTAGGTTAGGTTAGGTTAGGTTAGGTTAGGTTAGGTTAGCTTAGGTTAGGTTAGGTTAGGTTAGGTTAGGTTAGGTTAGGTTAGGTTAGCTTAGCTTAGCTTAGCTTAGCTTAGCTTAGCTTAGCTTAGCTTAGCTTAGCTTAGGTTAGGTTAGGTTAGGTTAGGTTAGGTTAGGTTAGGTTAGGTTAGGTTAGGTTAGCTTAGCTTAGCTTAGCTTAGCTTAGCTTAGCTTAGCTTAGCTTAGCTTAGCTTAGCTTAGCTTAGGTTAGGTTAGGTTAGGTTAGGTTAGGTTAGGTTAGGTTAGGTTAGGTTAGCTTAGGTTAGGTTAGGTTAGGTTAGGTTAGCTTAGGTTAGGTTAGGTTAGGTTAGGTTAGGTTAGGTTAGGTTAGGTTAGGTTAGGTTAGGTTAGGTTAGCTTAGGTTAGGTTAGGTTAGGTTAGGTTAGCTTAGCTTAGCTTAGCTTAGCTTAGCTTAGCTCAGCTTAGCTTAGGTTAGGTTAGGTTAGGTTAGGTTAGGTTAGGTTAGGTTAGGTTAGGTTAGGTTAGGTTAGGTTAGGTTAGCTTAGGTTAGGTTAGGTTAGGTTAGGTTAGGTTAGGTTAGGTTAGGTTAGCTTAGCTTAGCTTAGCTTAGCTTAGCTTAGGTTAGGTTAGGTTAGGTTAGGTTAGGTTAGGTTAGGTTAGGTTAGGTCAGGTTAGGTTAGGTTAGGTTAGGTTAGGTTAGGTTAGGTTAGGTCAGGTTAGGTTAGGTTAGGTTAGGTCAGGTCAGGTCAGGTCAGGTCAGGTCAGGTCAGGTCAGGTCAGGTTAGGTTAGGTTAGGTTAGGTTAGGTTAGGTTAGGTTAGGTTAGGTTAGGTCAGGTCAGGTCAGGTCAGGTCAGGTCAGGTCAGGTCAGGTCAGGTCAGGTCAGGTCAGGTTAGGTTAGGTTAGGTCAGGTCAGGTCAGGTTAGGTTAGGTTAGGTTAGGTTAGGTTAGGTTAGGTTAGGTTAGGTTAGGTCAGGTCAGGTTAGGTCAGGTCAGGTTAGGTTAGGTTAGGTTAGGTTAGGTTAGGTTAGGTTAGGTTAGGTTAGGTTAGGTTAGGTTAGGTTAGGTTAGGTTAGGTTAGGTTAGGTTAGGTTAGGTTAGGTTAGGTTAGGTTAGGTTAGGTTAGGTTAGGTTAGGTTAGCTTAGGTTAGGTTAGGTTAGGTTAGGTTAGGTTAGGTTAGGTTAGGTTAGGTTAGGTTAGGTTAGGTTAGGTTAGGTTAGGTTAGGTTAGGTTAGGTTAGGTTAGGTTAGGTTAGGTTAGGTTAGGTTAGGTTAGGTCAGGTCAGGTCAGGTCAGGTCAGGTCAGGTCAGGTCAGGTCAGGTCAGGTCAGGTCAGGTCAGGTCAGGTTAGGTTAGGTTAGGTTAGGTTAGGTTAGGTTAGGTTAGGTTAGGTTAGGTTAGGTTAGGTTAGGTTAGGTTAGGTTAGGTTAGGTTAGGTTAGGTTAGGTTAGGTTAGGTTAGCTTAGCTTAGCTTAGCTTAGCTTAGCTTAGCCTAGCCTAGCTTAGCTTAGCTTAGCTTAGCTTAGCTTAGCTTAGCTTAACTTAGCTTAGCTTAGCTTAGCTTAGCTTAGCTTAGCTTAGCTTAGCTTAGGTTAGGTTAGGTTAGGTTAGGTTAGGTTAGGTTAGGTTAGGTTAGGTTAGGTTAGGTTAGGTTAGGTTAGGTTCGGTTAGGTTAGGTTAGGTTAGGTTAGGTTAGGTTAGGTTAGGTTAGGTTAGCTTAGCTTAGCTTAGCTTAGCTTAGCTTAGCTTAGCTTAGCTTAGCTTAGCTTAGCTTAGGTTAGGTTAGGTTAGGTTAGGTTAGGTTAGGTTAGGTTAGGTTAGGTTAGGTTAGGTTACCTTAGCTTAGCTTAGCTTAGCTTAGCTTAGCTTAGGTTAGGTTAGGTTAGGTTAGGTTAGGTTAGGTTAGGTTAGGTTAGGTTAGGTTAGGTTAGGTTAGGTTAGGTTAGGTTAGGTTAGGTTAGGTTAGGTTAGGTTAGATTAGGTTAGGTTCGGTTAGGTTAGGTTAGGTTAGGTTAGGTTAGGTTAGGTTAGGTTAGGTTAGGTTAGGTTAGCTTAGCTTAGCTTAGCTTAGCTTAGCTTAGCTTAGCTTAGGTTAGGTTAGGTTAGGTTAGGTTAGGTTAGGTTAGGTTAGGTTAGGTTAGGTTAGGTTAGGTTAGGTTAGGTTAGGTTAGGTTAGGTTAGGTTAGGTTAGGTTAGGTTAGGTTAGGTTAGGTTAGGTTAGGTTAGGTTAGGTTAGGTTAGGTTAGGTTAGGTTAGCTTAGCTTAGCTTAGCTTAGCTTAGCTTAGCTTAGCTTAGCTTAGCTTAGCTTAGCTTAGGTTAGGTTAGGTTAGGTTAGGTTAGGTTAGCTTAGGTTAGGTTAGGTTAGGTTAGGTTAGGTTAGGTTAGGTTAGGTTAGGTTAGGTTAGGTTAGGTTAGGTTAGCTTAGGTTAGGTTAGGTTAGGTTAGGTTAGGTTAGGTTAGGTTAGCTTAGCTTAGCTTAGCTTAGCTTAGCTTAGCTTAGCTTAGCTTAGCTTAGGTTAGGTTAGGTTAGGTTAGGTTAGGTTAGGTTAGGTCAGGTTAGGTTAGGTTAGGTTAGGTTAGGTTAGGTTAGGTTAGGTCAGGTTAGGTTAGGTCAGGTTAGGTTAGGTTAGGTTAGGTTAGGTCAGGTCAGGTCAGGTTAGGTTAGGTTAGGTTAGGTTAGGTTAGGTTAGGTTAGGTTAGGTTAGGTTAGGTCAGGTCAGGTCAGGTCAGGTCAGGTCAGGTCAGGTCAGGTCAGGTCAGGTTAGGTTAGGTTAGGTTAGGTTAGGTTAGGTTAGGTCAGGTCAGGTTAGGTCAGGTCAGGTCAGGTTAGGTCAGGTCAGGTTAGGTTAGGTTAGGTTAGGTTAGGTTAGGTTAGGTTAGGTTAGGTTAGGTTAGGTTAGGTTAGGTTAGGTTAGGTTAGGTTAGCTTAGGTTAGGTTAGGTTAGGTTAGGTTAGGTTAGGTTAGCTTAGGTTAGCTTAGGTTAGGTTAGGTTAGGTTAGGTTAGGTTAGGTTAGGTTAGGTTAGGTTAGGTTAGGTTAGGTTAGGTTAGGTTAGGTTAGGTTAGGTTAGGTTAGGTTAGGTTAGGTTAGGTTAGGTTAGGTTAGGTTAGGTTAGGTTAGGTTAGGTTAGGTTAGGTTAGGTTAGGTTAGGTTAGGTTAGGTTAGGTTAGGTTAGCTTAGCTTAGCTTAGCTTAGCTTAGCTTAGCTTAGCTTAGCTTAGCTTAGCTTAGCTTAGCTTAGCTTAGCTTAGCTTAGGTTAGGTTAGGTTAGGTTAGGTTAGGTTAGGTTAGGTTAGGTTAGGTTAGGTTAGGTTAGGTTAGGTTAGGTTAGGTTAGGTTAGGTTAGGTTAGGTTAGCTTAGCTTAGCTTAGCTTAGCTTAGCTTAGCTTAGCTTAGCTTAGCTTAGCTTAGGTTAGGTTAGGTTAGGTTAGGTTAGGTTAGGTTAGGTTAGGTTAGGTTAGGTTAGGTTAGCTTAGGTTAGGTTAGGTTAGGTTAGGTTAGGTTAGGTTAGGTTAGGTTAGGTTAGGTTAGGTTAGGTTAGGTTAGCTTAGCTTAGCTTAGCTTAGCTTAGCTTAGCTTAGCTTAGCTTAGCTTAGCTTAGGTTAGGTT
The DNA here is from genome assembly GCF_055824585.1 of Amblyomma mixtum. Taxonomy (NCBI): domain Eukaryota; kingdom Metazoa; phylum Arthropoda; class Arachnida; order Ixodida; family Ixodidae; genus Amblyomma; species Amblyomma mixtum. The sequence goes on along the minus strand of NC_143021.1, from coordinate 38,860,150 downwards.
AGGTTAGGTTAGGTTAGGTTAGGTTAGGTTAGGTTAGGTTAGGTTAGGTTAGGTTAGGTTAGGTTAGGTTAGGTTAGGTTAGGTTAGGTTAGGTTAGGTTAGGTTAGGTTAGGTTAGGTTAGGTTAGGTTAGGTTAGGTTAGGTTAGGTTAGGTCAGGTCAGGTCAGGTCAGGTCAGGTCAGGTCAGGTCAGGTCAGGTCAGGTCAGGTCAGGTCAGGTCAGGTCAGGTTAGGTTAGGTTAGGTTAGGTTAGGTTAGGTTAGGTTAGGTTAGGTTAGGTTAGGTTAGGTCAGGTCAGGTTAGGTCAGGTCAGGTTAGGTTAGGTTAGGTTAGGTTAGGTTAGGTTAGGTTAGGTTAGGTTAGGTTAGGTTAGGTTAGGTTAGGTTAGGTTAGGTTAGGTTAGCTTAGGTTAGGTTAGGTTAGGTTAGGTTAGGTTAGGTTAGGTTAGGTTAGCTTAGGTTAGCTTAGGTTAGGTTAGGTTAGGTTAGGTTAGGTTAGGTTAGGTTAGGTTAGGATAGGTTAGGTTAGGTTAGGTTAGGTTAGGTTAGGTTAGGTTAGGTTAGGTTAGGTTAGGTTAGGTTAGGTTAGGTTAGGTTAGGTTAGGTTAGGTTAGGTTAGGTTAGGTTAGGTTAGGTTAGGTTAGGTTAGGTTAGGTTAGGTTAGGTTAGGTTAGCTTAGCTTAGCTTAGCTTAGCTTAGCTTAGCTTAGCTTAGGTTAGGTTAGGTTAGGTTAGGTTAGGTTAGGTTAGGTTAGGTTAGGTTAGGTTAGGTTAGGTTAGGTTAGGTTAGGTTAGGTTAGGTTAGGTTAGGTTAGCTTAGCTTAGCTTAGCTTAGCTTAGCTTAGCTTAGCTTAGCTTAGCATAGCTTAGCTTAGGTTAGGTTAGGTTAGGTTAGGTTAGGTTAGGTTAGGTTAGGTTAGGTTAGGTTAGGTTAGGTTAGGTTAGGTTAGGTTAGGTTAGGTTAGCTAGGTTAGGTTAGGTTAGGTTAGGTCAGGTTAGGTTAGGTCAGGTTAGGTTAGGTCAGGTCAGGTCAGGTTAGGTTAGGTTAGGTTAGGTTAGGTTAGGTTAGGTTAGGTTAGGTCAGGTTAGGTTAGGTCAGGTTAGGTTAGGTCAGGTTAGGTTAGGTTAGGTTAGGTTAGGTCAGGTCAGGTCAGGTTAGGTTAGGTTAGGTTAGGTTAGGTTAGGTTAGGTTAGGTTAGGTTAGGTTAGGTCAGGTCAGGTCAGGTCAGGTCAGGTCAGGTCAGGTCAGGTCAGGTCAGGTCAGGTTAGGTTAGGTTAGGTTAGGTTAGGTTAGGTTAGGTTAGGTCAGGTCAGGTCAGGTCAGGTCAGGTCAGGTCAGGATAGGTTAGGTTAGGTTAGGTTAGGTTAGGTTAGGTTAGGTTAGGTTAGGTTAGGTTAGGTTAGGTTAGGTTAGGTTAGGTTAGGTTAGGTTAGGTTAGGTTAGGTTAGGTTAGGTTAGGTTAGGTTAGGTTAGGTTAGGTTAGGTTAGGTTAGGTTAGGTTAGGTTAGGTTAGGTTAGGTTAGCTTAGGTTAGGTTAGCTTAGCTTAGCTTAGCTTAGCTTAGCTTAGCTTAGCTTAGCTTAGCCTAGCCTAGCCTAGCTTAGCTTAGCTTAGCTTAGCTTAGCTTAGGTTAGGTTAGGTTAGGTTAGGTTAGGTTAGGTTAGGTTATGTTAGGTTAGGTTAGGTTAGGTTAGGTTAGGTTAGGTTAGGTTAGGTTAGGTTAGGTTAGGTTAGGTTAGGTTCGGTTAGGTTAGGTTAGGTTAGGTTAGGTTAGGTTAGGTTAGGTTAGGTTAGGTTAGGTTAGGTTAGGTTAGGTTAGGTTAGGTTAGGTTAGGTTAGGTTAGGTTAGCTTAGCTTAGCTTAGCTTAGCTTAGCTTAGCTTAGCTTAGGTTAGGTTAGCTTAGGTTAGGTTAGGTTAGGTTAGGTTAGGTTAGGTTAGGTTAGGTTAGGTTAGGTTAGGTTAGCTTAGGTTAGGTTAGGTTAGGTTAGGTTAGGTTAGGTTAGGTTAGGTTAGGTTAGGTTAGCTTAGGTTAGGTTAGGTTAGGTTAGGTTAGGTTAGGTTAGGTTAGGTTAGGTTAGCTTAGCTTAGCTTAGCTTAGCTTAGCTTAGCTTAGCTTAGCTTAGCTTAGCTTAGCTTAGGTTAGGTTAGGTTAGGTTAGGTTAGGTTAGGTTAGGTTAGGTTAGGTTAGGTTAGGTTAGGTTAGGTTAGGTTAGGTTAGGTTAGGTTAGGTTAGGTTAGGTTAGCTTAGCTTATCTTAGCTTAGCTTAGCTTAGCTTAGCTTAGCTTAGCTTAGCTTAGCTTAGCTTAGCTTAGCTTAGGTTAGGTTAGGTTAGGTTAGGTTAGGTTAGGTTAGGTTAGGTTAGGTTAGGTTAGGTTAGCTTAGGTTAGGTTAGGTTAGGTTAGGTTAGGTTAGGTTAGGTTAGGTTAGGTTAGGTTAGGTTAGGTTAGGTTAGCTTAGGTTAGGTTAGGTTAGGTTAGGTTAGCTTAGCTTAGCTTAGCTTAGCTTAGCTTAGCTCAGCTTAGCTTAGCTTAGGTTAGGTTAGGTTAGGTTAGGTTAGGTTAGGTCAGGTTAGGTTAGGTTAGGTTAGGTTAGGTTAGGTTAGGTTAGGTTAGGTCAGGTTAGGTTAGGTCAGGTTAGGTTAGGTTAGGTTAGGTTAGGTCAGGTCAGGTCAGGTTAGGTTAGGTTAGGTTAGGTTAGGTTAGGTTAGGTTAGGTTAGGTTAGGTTAGGTTAGGTTAGGTCAGGTCAGGTCAGGTCAGTCAGGTCAGGTCAGGTCAGGTCAGGTCAGGTCAGGTCAGGTCAGGTCAGGTTAGGTTAGGTTAGGTTAGGTTAGGTTAGGGTAGGTCAGGTCAGGTTAGGTCAGGTCAGGTTAGGTTAGGTTAGGTTAGGTTAGGTTAGGTTAGGTTAGGTTAGGTTAGGTTAGGTTAGGTTAGGTTAGGTTAGGTTAGGTTAGGTTAGGTTAGGTTAGGTTAGGTTAGCTTAGGTTAGGTTAGGTTAGGTTAGGTTAGGTTAGGTCAGGTTAGGTTAGGTCAGGTTAGGTTAGGTTAGGTTAGGTTAGGTCAGGTCAGGTCAGGTTAGGTTAGGTTAGGTTAGGTTAGGTTAGGTTAGGTTAGGTTAGGTCAGGTCAGGTCAGGTCAGGTCAGGTCAGGTCAGGTCAGGTCAGGTCAGGTCAGGTCAGGTCAGGTCAGGTCAGGTCAGGTTAGGTTAGGTTAGGTTAGGTTAGGTTAGGTTAGGTTAGGTTAGGTTAGGTTAGGTCAGGTCAGGTTAGGTCAGGTCAGGTTAGGTTAGGTTAGGTTAGGTTAGGTTAGGTTAGGTTAGGTTAGGTTAGGTTAGGTTAGGTTAGGTTAGGTTAGGTTAGGTTAGGTTAGCTTAGCTTAGCTTAGCTCAGCTTAGCTTAGCTTAGGTTAGGTTAGGTTAGGTTAGGTTAGGTTAGGTTAGGTTAGGTTAGGTTAGGTTAGGTTAGGTTAGGTTAGGTTAGGTTAGGTTAGGTTAGGTTAGGTTAGGTTAGGTTAGGTTAGGTTAGGTTAGGTTAGGTCAGGTCAGGTCAGGTCAGGTCAGGTCAGGTCAGGTCAGGTCAGGTCAGGTTAGGTTAGGTCAGGTCAGGTCAGGTTAGGTTAGGTTAGGTTAGGTTAGGTTAGGTTAGGTTAGGTTAGGTTAGGTTAGGTTAGGTTAGGTTAGGTTAGGTTAGGTTAGGTTAGGTTAGGTTAGGTTAGGTTAGGTTAGGTTAGGTTAGGTTAGGTTAGGTTAGCTTAGGTTAGGTTAGCTTAGCTTAGCTTAGCTTAGCTTAGCTTAGCTTAGCTTAGCTTAGCTTAGCTTAGCCTAGCCTAGCCTAGCTTAGCTTAGCTTAGCTTAGCTTAGCTTAGCTTAGCTTAGCTTAGCTTAGCTTAGCTTAGCTTAGCTTAGGTTAGGTTAGGTTAGGTTAGGTTAGGTTAGGTTAGGTTAGGTTAGGTTAGGTTAGGTTAGGTTAGGTTAGGTTAGGTTAGGTTAGGTTAGGTTAGGTTAGGTTAGGTTAGGTTAGCTTAGCTTAGCTTAGCTTAGCTTAGCTTAGCTTAGCTTAGCTTAGCTTAGCTTAGGTTAGGTTAGGTTAGGTTAGGTTAGGTTAGGTTAGGTTAGGTTAGGTTAGCTTAGCTTAGCTTAGCTTAGCTTAGCTTAGCTTAGCTTAGCTTAGCTTAGGTTAGGTTAGGTTAGGTTAGGTTAGGTTAGGTTAGGTTAGGTTAGGTTAGGTTAGGTTAGCTTAGGTTAGGTTAGGTTAGGTTAGGTTAGGTTAGGTTAGGTTAGGTTAGGTTAGGTTAGGTTAGGTTAGGTTAGGTTAGGTTAGGTTAGGTTAGGTTAGGCTAGGTTAGGTTAGGTTAGGTTAGGTTCGGTTAGGTTAGGTTAGGTTAGGTTAGGTTAGGTTAGGTTAGGTTAGGTTAGCTTAGCTTAGCTTAGCTTAGCTTAGCTTAGCTTAGGTTAGGTTAGGTTAGGTTAGGTTAGGTTAGGTTAGGTTAGGTTAGGTTAGGTTAGGTTAGGTTAGGTTAGGTTAGGTTAGGTTAGGTTAGGTTAGGTTAGGTTAGGTTAGGTTAGGTTAGGTTAGGTTAGGTTAGGTTAGGTTAGGTTAGGTTAGGTTAGGTTAGGTTAGGTTAGCTTAGGTTAGGTTAGCTTAGGTTAGGTTAGGTTAGGTTAGGTTAGGTTAGGTTAGCTTAGCTTAGCTTAGCTTAGCTTAGCATAGCTTAGGTTAGGTTAGGTTAGGTTAGGTTAGGTTAGGTTAGGTTAGGTTAGGTTAGGTTAGGTTAGCTTAGCTTAGCTTAGCTTAGCTTAGCTTAGCTTAGCTTAGCTTAGCTTAGCTTAGGTTAGGTTAGGTTAGGTTAGGTTAGGTTAGGTTAGGTTAGGTTAGGTTAGGTTAGCTTAGGTTAGGTTAGGTTAGGTTAGGTTAGGTTAGGTTAGGTTAGGTTAGCTTAGGTTAGGTTAGGTTAGGTTAGGTTAGGTTAGCTTAGCTTAGCTTAGCTTAGCTTAGCTTAGCTCAGCTTAGCTTAGCTTTGGTTAGGTTAGGTTAGGTTAGGTTAGGTTAGGTTAGGTTAGGTCAGGTTAGGTTAGGTTAGGTTAGGTTAGGTTAGGTTAGGTTAGGTCAGGTTAGGTTAGGTCAGGTTAGGTTAGGTTAGGTTAGGTTAGGTCAGGTCAGGTCAGGTTAGGTTAGGTTAGGTTAGGTTAGGTTAGGTTAGGTTAGGTTAGGTTAGGTTAGGTTAGGTCAGGTCAGGTCAGTCAGGTCAGGTCAGGTCAGGTCAGGTCAGGTCAGGTCAGGTCAGGTCAGGTTAGGTTAGGTTAGGTTAGGTTAGGTTAGGTTAGGTCAGGTCAGGTCAGGTTAGGTCAGGTCAGGTTAGGTTAGGTTAGGTTAGGTTAGGTTAGGTTAGGTTAGGTTAGGTTAGGTTAGGTTAGGTTAGGTTAGGTTAGGTTAGGTTAGGTTAGGTTAGGTTAGCTTAGGTTAGGTTAGGTTAGGTTAGGTTAGGTTAGGTTAGCTTAGGTTAGCTTAGGTTAGGTTAGGTTAGGTTAGGTTAGGTTAGGTTAGCTTAGCTTAGCTTAGCTTAGCTTAGCTTAGCTTAGGTTAGGTTAGGTTAGGTTAGGTTAGGTTAGGTTAGGTTAGGTCAGGTTAGGTTAGGTCAGGTTAGGTTAGGTTAGGTTAGGTTAGGTCAGGTCAGGTCAGGTTAGGTTAGGTTAGGTTAGGTTAGGTTAGGTTAGGTTAGGTTAGGTTAGGTTAGGTTAGGTCAGGTCAGGTCAGGTCAGGTCAGGTCAGGTCAGGTCAGGTCAGGTCAGGTCAGGTCAGGTCAGGTTAGGTTAGGTTAGGTTAGGTTAGGTTAGGTTAGGTTAGGTTAGGTCAGGTCAGGTTAGGTCAGGTCAGGTTAGGTTAGGTTAGGTTAGGTTAGGTTAGGTTAGGTTAGGTTAGGTTAGGTTAGGTTAGGTTAGGTTAGCTTAGGTTAGGTTAGGTTAGGTTAGGTTAGGTTAGGTTAGGTTAGGTTAGGTTAGGTTAGGTTAGGTTAGGTTAGGTTAGGTTAGGTTAGGTTAGGTTAGGTTAGGTTAGGTTAGGTTAGGTTAGGTTAGGTTAGGTTAGGTTAGGTTAGGTTAGGTTAGCTTAGCTTAGCTTAGCTTAGCTTAGCTTAGCTTAGCTTAGCTTAGCTTAGCTTAGGTTAGGTTAGGTTAGGTTAGGTTAGGTTAGGTTAGGTTAGGTTAGGTTAGGTTAGGTTAGGTTAGGTTAGGTTAGCTTAGCTTAGCTTAGCTTAGCTTAGCTTAGCTTAGCTTAGCATAGCTTAGCTTAGGTTAGGTTAGGTTAGGTTAGGTTAGGTTAGGTTAGCTTAGGTTAGGTTAGGTTAGGTTAGGTTAGGTTAGGTTAGGTTAGGTTAGGTTAGCTAGGTTAGGTTAGGTCAGGTTAGGTTAGGTCAGGTTAGGTTAGGTTAGGTTAGGTTAGGTCAGGTCAGGTCAGGTTAGGTTAGGTTAGGTTAGGTTAGGTTAGGTTAGGTTAGGTTAGGTCAGGTTAGGTTAGGTCAGGTTAGGTTAGGTCAGGTTAGGTTAGGTTAGGTTAGGTTAGGTCAGGTCAGGTCAGGTTAGGTTAGGTTAGGTTAGGTTAGATTAGGTTAGGTTAGGTTAGGTTAGGTTAGGTCAGGTCAGGTCAGGTCAGGTCAGGTCAGGTCAGGTCAGGTCAGGTCAGGTCAGGTCAGGTCAGGTCAGGTCAGGTTAGGTTAGGTTAGGTTAGGTTAGGTTAGGTTAGGTTAGGTTAGGTTAGGTTAGGTTAGGTTAGGTTAGGTTAGGTTAGGTTAGGTTAGGTTAGGTTAGGTTCGGTTAGGTTAGGTTAGGTTAGGTTAGGTTAGGTTAGGTTAGGTTAGCTTAGCTTAGCTTAGCTTAGCTTAGCTTAGCTTAGGTTAGGTTAGGTTAGGTTAGGTTAGGTTAGGTTAGGTTAGGTTAGGTTAGGTTAGGTTAGGTTAGGTTAGGTTAGGTTAGGTTAGGTTAGGTTAGGTTAGGTTAGGTTAGGTTAGGTTAGGTTAGGTTAGGTTAGGTTAGGTTAGGTTAGGTTAGCTTAGCTTAGCTTAGCTTAGCTTAGGTTAGGTTAGGTTAGGTTAGGTTAGGTTAGGTTAGGTTAGGCTAGCTTAGGTTAGGTTAGGTTAGGTTAGGTTAGGTTAGGTTAGGTTAGGTTAGGTTAGGTTAGGTTAGGTTAGGTTAGCTTAGGTTAGGTTAGGTTAGGTTAGCTTAGCTTAGCTTAGCTTAGCTTAGCTTAGCTTAGCTTAGCTTAGGTTAGGTTAGGTTAGGTTAGGTTAGGTTAGGTTAGGTTAGGTTAGGTTAGGTTAGGTTAGCTTAGGTTAGCTTAGGTTAGGTTAGGTTAGGTTAGGTTAGGTTAGGTTAGGTTAGGTTAGGTTAGGTTAGCTTAGGTTAGGTTAGGTTAGGTTAGGTTAGGTTAGGTTAGGTTAGGTTAGGTTAGGTTAGCTTAGCTTAGCTTAGCTTAGCTTAGCTTAGCTTAGGTTAGGTTAGGTTAGGTTAGGTTAGGTTAGGTTAGGTTAGGTTAGGTTAGGTTAGGTTAGGTTAGCTTAGCTTAGCTTAGCTTAGCTTAGCTTAGCTTAGCTTAGCTTAGCTTAGCTTAGCTTAGGTTAGGTTAGGTTAGGTTAGGTTAGGTTAGGTTAGCTTAGGTTAGGTTAGGTTAGGTTAGGTTAGGTTAGGTTAGGTTAGGTTAGGTTAGGTTAGGTTAGGTTAGCTTAGGTTAGGTTAGGTTAGGTTAGGTTAGCTTAGCTTAGCTTAGCTTAGCTTAGCTTAGCTTAGCTCAGCTTAGCTTAGCTTTGGTTAGGTTAGGTTAGGTTAGGTTAGGTTAGGTTAGGTTAGGTCAGGTTAGGTTAGGTTAGGTTAGGTTAGGTTAGGTTAGGTTAGGTTAGGTCAGGTTAGGTTAGGTCAGGTTAGGTTAGGTTAGGTTAGGTTAGGTTAGGTTAGGTTAGGTTAGGTCAGGTCAGGTCAGGTTAGGTTAGGTTAGGTTAGGTTAGGTTAGGTTAGGTTAGGTTAGGTTAGGTTAGGTCAGGTCAGGTCAGTCAGGTCAGGTCAGGTCAGGTCAGGTCAGGTCAGGTCAGGTTAGGTTAGGTTAGGTTAGGTTAGGTTAGGTTAGGTCAGGTCAGGTTAGGTCAGGTCAGGTTAGGTTAGGTTAGGTTAGGTTAGGTTAGGTTAGGTTAGGTTAGGTTAGGTTAGGTTAGGTTAGGTTAGGTTAGGTTAGGTTAGGTTAGGTTAGGTTAGGTTAGGTTAGGTTAGGTTAGGTTAGGTTAGGTTAGGTTAGCTTAGGTTAGGTTAGGTTAGGTTAGGTTAGGTTAGGTTAGGTTAGCTTAGGTTAGCTTAGGTTAGGTTAGGTTAGGTTAGGTTAGGTTAGGTTAGGTTAGCTTAGCTTAGCTTAGCTTAGCTTAGCTTAGCTTAGCTTAGGTTAGGTTAGGTTAGGTTAGGTTAGGTTAGGTTAGGTTAGGTTAGGTTAGGTCAGGTTAGGTTAGGTCAGGTTAGGTTAGGTTAGGTTAGGTTAGGTCAGGTCAGGTCAGGTTAGGTTAGGTTAGGTTAGGTTAGGTTAGGTTAGGTTAGGTTAGGTTAGGTCAGGTCAGGTCAGGTCAGGTCAGGTCAGGTCAGGTCAGGTCAGGTCAGGTCAGGTCAGGTCAGGTTAGGTTAGGTTAGGTTAGGTTAGGTTAGGTTAGGTTAGGTTAGGTTAGGTCAGGTCAGGTTAGGTCAGGTCAGGTTAGGTTAGGTTAGGTTAGGTTAGGTTAGGTTAGGTTAGGTTAGGTTAGGTTAGGTTAGGTTAGCTAGGTTAGGTTAGGTTAGGTTAGGTTAGGTTAGGTTAGGTTAGGTTAGGTTAGGTTAGGTTAGGTTAGGTTAGGTTAGGTTAGGTTAGGTTAGGTTAGGTTAGGTTAGGTTAGGTTAGGTTAGGTTAGGTTAGGTTAGGTTAGGTTAGGTTAGGTTAGGTTAGGTTAGGTTAGGTTAGGTTAGGTTAGGTTAGGTTAGCTTAGCTTAGCTTAGCTTAGCTTAGCTTAGCTTAGCTTAGCTTAGCTTAGCTTAGCTTAGCTTAGCTTAGCTTAGCTTAGCTTAGCTTAGCTTAGGTTAGGTTAGGTTAGGTTAGGTTAGGTTAGGTTAGGTTAGGTTAGGTTAGGTTAGGTTAGGTTAGCTTAGCTTAGCTTAGCTTAGCTTAGCTTAGCTTAGCTTAGCATAGCTTAGCTTAGGTTAGGTTAGGTTAGGTTAGGTTAGGTTAGGTTAGGTTAGGTTAGGTTAGGTTAGCTTAGGTTAGGTTAGGTTAGGTTAGGTTAGGTTAGGTTAGGTTAGGTTAGCTAGGTTAGGTTAGGTTAGGTTAGGTCAGGTTAGGTTAGGTCAGGTTAGGTTAGGTTAGGTTAGGTTAGGTCAGGTCAGGTCAGGTTAGGTTAGGTTAGGTTAGGTTAGGTTAGGTTAGGTTAGGTTAGGTCAGGTTAGGTTAGGTCAGGTTAGGTTAGGTCAGGTTAGGTTAGGTTAGGTTAGGTTAGGTCAGGTCAGGTCAGGTTAGGTTAGGTTAGGTTAGGTTAGATTAGGTTAGGTTAGGTTAGGTTAGGTTAGGTCAGGTCAGGTCAGGTCAGGTCAGGTCAGGTCAGGTCAGGTCAGGTCAGGTCAGGTCAGGTCAGGTTAGGTTAGGTTAGGTTAGGTTAGGTTAGGTTAGGTTAGGTTAGGTTAGGTTAGGTTAGGTTAGGTTAGGTTAGGTTAGGTTAGGTTAGGTTAGGTTAGGTTAGGTTAGGTTAGGTTAGGTCAGGTCAGGTCAGGTCAGGTCAGGTCAGGTCAGGTCAGGTCAGGTCAGGTCAGGTCAGGTCAGGTTAGGTTAGGTTAGGTTAGGTTAGGTTAGGTTAGGTTAGGTTAGGTTAGGTTAGGTTAGGTTAGGTTAAGTTAGGTTAGGTTAGGTTAGGTTAGGTTAGGTTAGGTTAGGTTAGGTTAGGTTAGGTTAGGTTAGGTTAGGTTAGGTTAGGTTAGGTTAGGTTAGGTTAGGTTAGCTTAGGTTAGGTTAGCTTAGCTTAGCTTAGCTTAGCTTAGCTTAGCTTAGCTTAGCTTAGCTTAGCTTAGCTTAGCCTAGCCTAGCCTAGCCTAGCTTAGCTTAGCTTAGCTTAGCTTAGCTTAGCTTAGCTTAGCTTAACTTAGCTTAGCTTAGCTTAGCTTAGCTTAGCTTAGCTTAGCTTAGCTTAGCTTAGGTTAGGTTAGGTTAGGTTAGGTTAGGTTAGGTTAGGTTAGGTTAGGTTAGGTTAGGTTAGGTTAGGTTAGGTTAGGTTAGGTTAGGTTAGGTTAGGTTAGGTTAGGTTAGGTTAGGTTAGGTTAGGTTAGGTTAGGTTAGGTTAGCTTAGCTTAGCTTAGCTTAGCTTAGCTTAGCTTAGCTTAGCTCAGCTTAGCTTAGCTTAGGTTAGGTTAGGTTAGGTTAGGTTAGGTTAGCTTAGCTTAGCTTAGCTTAGCTTAGCTTAGCTTAGCTTAGCTTAGCTTAGGTTAGGTTAGGTTAGCTTAGGTTAGGTTAGGTTAGGTTAGGTTAGCTTAGGTTAGGTTAGGTTAGGTTAGGTTAGGTTAGGTTAGGTTAGGTTAGGTTAGGTTAGGTTAGGTTAGGTTAGGTTAGGCTAGGTTAGGTTAGGTTAGGTTAGGTTCGGTTAGGTTAGGTTAGGTTAGGTTAGGTTAGGTTAGGTTAGGTTAGCTTAGCTTAGCTTAGCTTAGCTTAGCT
>NC_143021.1:38839463-38841963 GCF_055824585.1 Amblyomma mixtum | reverse complement strand
TTAGGTTAGGTTAGGTTAGGTTAGGTTAGGTTAGGTTAGGTTAGGTCAGGTCAGGTCAGGTCAGGTCAGGTCAGGTCAGGTCAGGTCAGGTCAGGTCAGGTCAGGTCAGGTCAGGTCAGGTTAGGTTAGGTTAGGTTAGGTTAGGTTAGGTTAGGTTAGGTTAGGTTAGGTCAGGTCAGGTTAGGTCAGGTCAGGTTAGGTTAGGTTAGGTTAGGTTAGGTTAGGTTAGGTTAGGTTAGGTTAGGTTAGGTTAGGTTAGGTTAGGTTAGGTTAGGTTAGGTTAGGTTAGGTTAGGTTAGCTTAGGTTAGGTTAGGTTAGGTTAGGTTAGGTTAGGTTAGGTTAGCTTAGGTTAGCTTAGGTTAGGTTAGGTTAGGTTAGGTTAGGTTAGGTTAGGTTAGGTTAGGTTAGGTTAGGTTAGGTTAGGTTAGGTTAGGTTAGGTTAGGTTAGGTTAGGTTAGGTTAGGTTAGGTTAGGTTAGGTTAGGTTAGGTTAGGTTAGGTTAGCTTAGCTTAGCTTAGCTTAGCTTAGCTTAGCTTAGCTTAGCTTAGCTTAGCTTAGCTTAGGTTAGGTTAGGTTAGGTTAGGTTAGGTTAGGTTAGGTTAGGTTAGGTTAGGTTAGGTTAGCTTAGGTTAGGTTAGGTTAGGTTAGGTTAGGTTAGGTTAGGTTAGGTTAGGTTAGGTCAGGTCAGGTCAGGTCAGGTCAGGTCAGGTCAGGTCAGGTCAGGTCAGGTTAGGTTAGGTTAGGTTAGGTTAGGTTAGGTTAGGTTAGGTTAGGTTAGGTTAGGTTAGGTTAGGTTAGGTTAGGTTAGGTTAGGTTAGGTTAGGTTAGGTTAGGTTAGGTTAGGTTAGGTTAGGTTAGGTTCGGTTAGGTTAGGTTAGGTTAGGTTAGGTTAGGTTAGGTTAGGTTAGGTTAGGTTAGGTTAGCTTAGCTTAGCTTAGCTTAGCTTAGCTTAGCTTAGCTTAGCTTAGCTTAGCTTAGCTTAGGTTAGGTTAGGTTAGGTTAGGTTAGGTTAGGTTAGGTTAGGTTAGCTTAGCTTAGCTTAGCTTAGCTTAGCTTAGCTTAGCTTAGCTTAGGTTAGGTTAGGTTAGGTTAGGTTAGGTTAGGTTAGGTTAGGTTAGGTTAGGTTAGGTTAGGTTAGGTTAGGTTAGGTTAGGTTAGGTTAGGTTAGGTTAGGTTAGGTTAGGTTAGGTTAGGCTAGGTTAGGTTAGGTTAGGTTAGGTTCGGTTAGCTTAGGTTAGGTTAGGTTAGGTTAGGTTAGGTTAGGTTAGCTTAGCTTAGCTTAGCTTAGCTTAGCTTAGCTTAGCTTAGCTTAGCTTAGCTTAGGTTAGGTTAGGTTAGGTTAGGTTAGGTTAGGTTAGGTTAGGTTAGGTTAGGTTAGGTTAGGTTAGGTTAGGTTAGGTTAGGTTAGGTTAGGTTAGGTTAGGTTAGGTTAGGTTAGGTTAGGTTAGCTTAGCTTAGCTTAGCTTAGCTTAGCTTAGGTTAGGTTAGGTTAGGTTAGGTTAGGTTAGGTTAGGTTAGGTTAGCTTAGGTTAGGTTAGGTTAGGTTAGGTTAGGTTAGGTTAGGTTAGGTTAGGTTAGGTTAGGTTAGCTTAGGTTAGGTTAGGTTAGGTTAGGTTAGGTTAGCTTAGCTTAGCTTAGCTTAGCTTAGCTTAGCTTAGCTTAGCTTAGCTTAGGTTAGGTTAGGTTAGGTTAGGTTAGGTTAGGTTAGGTTAGGTTAGGTTAGGTTAGGTTAGGTTAGGTTAGGTTAGGTTAGCTTAGGTTAGGTTAGGTTAGGTTAGGTTAGGTTAGGTTAGGTTAGGTTAGGTTAGGTTAGGTTAGGTTAGGTTAGCTTAGGTTAGGTTAGGTTACGTTAGGTTAGGTTAGGTTAGGTTAGGTTAGGTTAGGTTAGTTTAGCTTAGCTTAGCTTAGCTTAGCTTAGCTTAGCTTAGGTTAGGTTAGGTTAGGTTAGGTTAGGTTAGGTTAGGTTAGGTTAGGTTAGGTTAGGTTAGGTTAGGTTAGGTTAGGTTAGCTTAGCTTAGCTTAGCTTAGCTTAGCTTAGCTTAGCTTAGCTTAGCTTAGCTTAGCTTAGCTTAGCTTAGCTTAGGTTAGGTTAGGTTAGGTTAGGTTAGGTTAGGTTAGGTTAGGTTAGGTTAGGTTAGGTTAGGTTAGGTTAGGTTAGGTTAGGTTAGGTTAGGTTAGCTTAGGTTAGGTTAGGTTAGGTTAGGTTAGGTTAGCTTAGCTTAGCTTAGCTTAGCTTAGCTTAGCTCAGCTTAGCTTAGCTTAGGTTAGGTTAGGTTAGGTTAGGTTAGGTTAGGTTAGGTTAGGTCAGGTTAGGTTAGGTTAGGTTAGGTTAGGTTAGGTTAGGTTAGGTTAGGTTAGGTCAGGTTAGGTTAGGTCAGGTTAGGTTAGGTTAGGTTAGGTTAGGTCAGGTCAGGTCAGGTTAGGTTAGGTTAGGTTAGGTTAGGTTAGGTTAGGTTAGGTTAGGTTAGGTTAGGTCAGGTCAGGTCAGTCAGGTCAGGT
>NC_143021.1:38764463-38834463 GCF_055824585.1 Amblyomma mixtum | reverse complement strand
AGGTCAGGTTAGGTTAGGTTAGGTTAGGTTAGGTTAGGTTAGGTTAGGTTAGGTTAGGTTAGGTTAGGTTAGGTTAGGTTAGGTTAGGTTAGGTTAGGTTAGGTTAGGTTAGGTTAGGTTAGGTTAGGTTAGGTTAGGTTAGGTTAGGTTAGGTTCGGTTAGGTTAGGTTAGGTTAGGTTAGGTTATTTTAGGTTAGGTTAGGTTAGGTTAGCTTAGCTTAGCTTAGCTTAGCTTAGCTTAGCTTAGCTTAGCTTAGCTTAGCTTAGCTTAGCTTAGCTTAGGTTAGGTTAGGTTAGGTTAGGTTAGGTTAGGTTAGGTTAGCTTAGCTTAGCTTAGCTTAGCTTAGCTTAGCTTAGCTTAGCTTAGCTTAGGTTAGGTTAGGTTAGGTTAGGTTAGGTTAGGTTAGGTTAGGTTAGGTTAGGTTAGGTTAGGTTAGGTTAGGTTAGGTTAGGTTAGGTTAGGTTAGGTTAGGTTAGGTTAGGTTAGGCTAGGTTAGGTTAGGTTAGGTTAGGTTCGGTTAGGTTAGGTTAGGTTAGGTTAGGTTAGGTTAGGTTAGGTTAGCTTAGCTTAGCTTAGCTTAGCTTAGCTTAGCTTAGCTTAGCTTAGCTTAGCTTAGGTTAGGTTAGGTTAGGTTAGGTTAGGTTAGGTTAGGTTAGGTTAGGTTAGGTTAGGTTAGGTTAGGTTAGGTTAGGTTAGGTTAGGTTAGGTTAGGTTAGGTTAGCTTAGCTTAGCTTAGCTTAGCTTAGCTTAGGTTAGGTTAGGTTAGGTTAGGTTAGGTTAGGTTAGGTTAGGTTAGGTTAGCTTAGGTTAGGTTAGGTTAGGTTAGGTTAGGTTAGGTTAGGTTAGGTTAGGTTAGGTTAGGTTAGGTTAGGTTAGGTTAGCTTAGGTTAGGTTAGGTTAGGTTAGGTTAGGTTAGCTTAGCTTAGCTTAGCTTAGCTTAGCTTAGGTTAGGTTAGGTTAGGTTAGGTTAGGTTAGGTTAGGTTAGGTTAGGTTAGGTTAGGTTAGGTTAGCTTAGCTTAGGTTAGGTTAGGTTAGGTTAGGTTAGGTTAGGTTAGGTTAGGTTAGGTTAGGTTAGGTTAGGTTAGGTTAGCTTAGGTTAGGTTAGGTTACGTTAGGTTAGGTTAGGTTAGGTTAGGTTAGGTTAGGTTAGTTTAGCTTAGCTTAGCTTAGCTTAGCTTAGCTTAGCTTAGCTTAGGTTAGGTTAGGTTAGGTTAGGTTAGGTTAGGTTAGGTTAGGTTAGGTTAGGTTAGGTTAGGTTAGCTTAGCTTAGCTTAGCTTAGCTTAGCTTAGCTTAGCTTAGCTTAGCTTAGCTTAGCTTAGCTTAGCTTAGCTTAGGTTAGGTTAGGTTAGGTTAGGTTAGGTTAGGTTAGGTTAGGTTAGGTTAGGTTAGGTTAGGTTAGGTTAGGTTAGGTTAGGTTAGCTTAGGTTAGGTTAGGTTAGGTTAGGTTAGCTTAGCTTAGCTTAGCTTAGCTTAGCTTAGCTCAGCTTAGCTTAGCTTAGGTTAGGTTAGGTTAGGTTAGGTTAGGTTAGGTTAGGTTAGGTCAGGTTAGGTTAGGTTAGGTTAGGTTAGGTTAGGTTAGGTTAGGTTAGGTTAGGTCAGGTTAGGTTAGGTCAGGTTAGGTTAGGTTAGGTTAGGTTAGGTCAGGTCAGGTCAGGTTAGGTTAGGTTAGGTTAGGTTAGGTTAGGTTAGGTTAGGTTAGGTTAGGTTAGGTTAGGTCAGGTCAGGTCAGTCAGGTCAGGTCAGGTCAGGTCAGGTCAGGTCAGGTCAGGTCAGGTCAGGTCAGGTTAGGTTAGGTTAGGTTAGCTTAGGTTAGGTTAGGTCAGGTCAGGTTAGGTCAGGTCAGGTTAGGTTAGGTTAGGTTAGGTTAGGTTAGGTTAGGTTAGGTTAGGTTAGGTTAGGTTAGGTTAGGTTAGGTTAGGTTAGGTTAGGTTAGGTTAGGTTAGGTTAGGTTAGGTTAGGTTAGGTTAGGTTAGCTTAGGTTAGGTTAGGTTAGGTTAGGTTAGGTTAGGTTAGGTTAGCTTAGGTTAGCTTAGGTTAGGTTAGGTTAGGTTAGGTTAGGTTAGGTTAGCTTAGCTTAGCTTAGCTTAGCTTAGCTTAGCTTAGCTTAGCTTAGGTTAGGTTAGGTTAGGTTAGGTTAGGTTAGGTTAGGTTAGGTCAGGTTAGGTTAGGTTAGGTTAGGTTAGGTTAGGTCAGGTTAGGTTAGGTCAGGTTAGGTTAGGTTAGGTTAGGTTAGGTCAGGTCAGGTCAGGTTAGGTTAGGTTAGGTTAGGTTAGGTTAGGTTAGGTTAGGTTAGGTCAGGTCAGGTCAGGTCAGGTCAGGTCAGGTCAGGTCAGGTCAGGTCAGGTCAGGTCAGGTCAGGTCAGGTCAGGTTAGGTTAGGTTAGGTTAGGTTAGGTTAGGTTAGGTTAGGTTAGGTCAGGTCAGGTTAGGTCAGGTCAGGTTAGGTTAGGTTAGGTTAGGTTAGGTTAGGTTAGGTTAGGTTAGGTTAGGTTAGGTTAGGTTAGGTTAGGTTAGGTTAGGTTAGGTTAGGTTAGGTTAGGTTAGGTTAGGTTAGGTTAGGTTAGGTTAGCTTAGGTTAGGTTAGGTTAGGTTAGGTTAGGTTAGGTTAGGTTAGCTTAGGTTAGGTTAGGTTAGGTTAGGTTAGGTTAGGTTAGGTTAGGTTAGGTTAGGTTAGGTTAGGTTAGGTTAGGTTAGGTTAGGTTAGGTTAGGTTAGGTTAGGTTAGGTTAGGTTAGGTTAGGTTAGGTTAGGTTAGCTTAGCTTAGCTTAGCTTAGCTTAGCTTAGCTTAGGTTAGGTTAGGTTAGGTTAGGTTAGGTTAGGTTAGGTTAGGTTAGGTGAGGTTAGGTTAGGTTAGCTTAGCTTAGCTTAGCTTAGCTTAGCTTAGCTTAGCTTAGCATAGCTTAGCTTAGGTTAGGTTAGGTTAGGTTAGGTTAGGTTAGGTTAGGTTAGCTTAGGTTAGGTTAGGTTAGGTTAGGTTAGGTTAGGTTAGGTTAGGTTAGCTAGGTTAGGTTAGGTTAGGTTAGGTCAGGTTAGGTTAGGTCAGGTTAGGTTAGGTTAGGTTAGGTTAGGTCAGGTCAGGTCAGGTTAGGTTAGGTTAGGTTAGGTTAGGTTAGGTTAGGTTAGGTTAGGTTAGGTCAGGTTAGGTTAGGTCAGGTTAGGTTAGGTCAGGTTAGGTTAGGTTAGGTTAGGTTAGGTCAGGTCAGGTCAGGTTAGGTTAGGTTAGGTTAGGTTAGATTAGGTTAGGTTAGGTTAGGTTAGGTCAGGTCAGGTCAGGTCAGGTCAGGTCAGGTCAGGTCAGGTCAGGTCAGGTCAGGTCAGGTCAGGTTAGGTTAGGTTAGGTTAGGTTAGGTTAGGTTAGGTTAGGTCAGGTCAGGTCAGGTCAGGTCAGGTCAGGTCAGGTCAGGTCAGGTTAGGTTAGGTTAGGTTAGGTTAGGTTAGGTTAGGTTAGGTTAGCTTAGCTTAGCTTAGCTTAGCTTAGCTTAGCTTAGCTTAGCTAAGCTTAGCTTAGCTTAGCTTAGCTTAGCTTAGCTTAGCTTAGCTTAGCTTAGCTTAGCTTAGGTTAGGTTAGGTTAGGTTAGGTTAGGTTAGGTTAGGTTAGGTTAGGTTAGGTTAGGTTAGCTTAGCTTAGCTTAGCTTAGCTTAGCTTAGGTTAGCTTAGGTTAGGTTAGGTTAGGTTAGGTTAGGTTAGGTTAGGTTAGGTTAGGTTAGGTTAGCTTAGGTTAGGTTAGGTTAGGTTAGGTTAGGTTAGGTTAGGTTAGGTTAGGTTAGGTTAGGTTAGGTTAGGTTAGGTTAGGTTCGGTTAGGTTAGGTTAGGTTAGGTTAGGTTAGGTTAGGTTAGGTTAGGTTAGCTTAGCTTAGCTTAGCTTAGCTTAGCTTAGCTTAGCTTAGCTTAGCTTAGCTTAGGTTAGGTTAGGTTAGGTTAGGTTAGGTTAGGTTAGGTTAGGTTAGGTTAGGTTAGGTTAGGTTAGGTTAGGTTAGGTTAGGTTAGGTTAGGTTAGGTTAGGTTAGCTTAGCTTAGGTTAGGTTAGGTTAGGTTAGGTTAGGTTAGGTTAGCTTAGGTTAGGTTAGGTTAGGTTAGGTTAGGTTAGGTTAGGTTAGGTTAGGTTAGGTTAGGTTAGCTTAGGTTAGGTTAGGTTAGGTTAGGTTAGCTTAGCTTAGCTTAGCTTAGCTTAGCTTAGCTTAGCTTAGCTTAGGTTAGGTTAGGTTAGGTTAGGTTAGGTTAGGTTAGGTTAGGTTAGGTTAGGTTAGGTTAGGTTAGCTTAGGTTAGGTTAGGTTAGGTTAGGTTAGGTTAGGTTAGGTTAGGTTAGCTTAGGTTAGGTTAGGTTAGGTTAGGTTAGGTTAGGTTAGGTTAGCTTAGCTTAGCTTAGCTTAGCTTAGCTTAGCTTAGCTTAGCTTAGCTTAGGTTAGGTTAGGTTAGGTTAGGTTAGGTTAGGTTAGGTTAGGTTAGGTTAGGTTAGCTTAGCTTAGCTTAGCTTAGCTTAGCTTAGCTTAGCTTAGCTTAGCTTAGCTTAGCTTAGCTTAGCTTAGGTTAGGTTAGGTTAGGTTAGGTTAGGTTAGGTTAGGTTAGGTTAGGTTAGGTTAGGTTAGCTTAGGTTAGGTTAGGTTAGGTTAGGTTAGCTTAGGTTAGGTTAGGTTAGGTTAGGTTAGGTTAGGTTAGGTTAGGTTAGGTTAGGTTAGGTTAGCTTAGGTTAGGTTAGGTTAGGTTAGGTTAGCTTAGCTTAGCTTAGCTTAGCTTAGCTTAGCTCAGCTTAGCTTAGCTTAGGTTAGGTTAGGTTAGGTTAGGTTAGGTTAGGTTAGGTTAGGTTAGGTTAGGTTAGGTTAGGTAGGTTAGGTTAGGTTAGGTTAGCTTAGGTTAGGTTAGGTTAGGTTAGGTTAGGTTAGGTTAGGTTAGCTTAGCTTAGCTTAGCTTAGCTTAGCTTAGCTTAGCTTAGGTTAGGTTAGGTTAGGTTAGGTTAGGTTAGGTTAGGTTAGGTCAGGTTAGGTTAGGTTAGGTTAGGTTAGGTTAGGTTAGGTTAGGTCAGGTTAGGTTAGGTTAGGTTAGGTCAGGTCAGGTCAGGTCAGGTCAGGTCAGGTCAGGTCAGGTCAGGTCAGGTTAGGTTAGGTTAGGTTAGGTTAGGTTAGGTTAGGTTAGGTTAGGTTAGGTCAGGTCAGGTCAGGTCAGGTCAGGTCAGGTCAGGTCAGGTCAGGTCAGGTCAGGTCAGGTCAGGTCAGGTCAGGTCAGGTTAGGTTAGGTTAGGTCAGGTCAGGTCAGGTTAGGTTAGGTTAGGTTAGGTTAGGTTAGGTTAGGTTAGGTTAGGTTAGGTCAGGTCAGGTTAGGTCAGGTCAGGTTAGGTTAGGTTAGGTTAGGTTAGGTTAGGTTAGGTTAGGTTAGGTTAGGTTAGGTTAGGTTAGGTTAGGTTAGGTTAGGTTAGGTTAGGTTAGGTTAGGTTAGGTTAGGTTAGGTTAGGTTAGGTTAGCTTAGGTTAGGTTAGGTTAGGTTAGGTTAGGTTAGGTTAGGTTAGGTTAGGTTAGGTTAGGTTAGGTTAGGTTAGGTTAGGTTAGGTTAGGTTAGGTTAGGTTAGGTTAGGTTAGGTTAGGTTAGGTTAGGTTAGGTTAGGTTAGGTTAGGTCAGGTCAGGTCAGGTCAGGTCAGGTCAGGTCAGGTCAGGTCAGGTCAGGTCAGGTCAGGTTAGGTTAGGTTAGGTTAGGTTAGGTTAGGTTAGGTTAGGTTAGGTTAGGTTAGTTAGGTTAGGTTAGGTTAGGTTAGGTTAGGTTAGGTTAGGTTAGGTTAGGTTAGGTTAGGTTAGGTTAGGTTAGGTTAGGTTAGGTTAGGTTAGGTTAGCTTAGCTTAGCTTAGCTTAGCTTAGCTTAGCCTAGCCTAGCCTAGCTTAGCTTAGCTTAGCTTAGCTTAGCTTAGCTTAACTTAGCTTAGCTTAGCTTAGCTTAGCTTAGCTTAGCTTAGCTTAGCTTAGGTTAGGTTAGGTTAGGTTAGGTTAGGTTAGGTTAGGTTAGGTTAGGTTAGGTTAGGTTAGGTTAGGTTAGGTTCGGTTAGGTTAGGTTAGGTTAGGTTAGGTTAGGTTAGGTTAGGTTAGGTTAGCTTAGCTTAGCTTAGCTTAGCTTAGCTTAGCTTAGCTTAGCTTAGCTTAGCTTAGCTTAGCTTAGGTTAGGTTAGGTTAGGTTAGGTTAGGTTAGGTTAGGTTAGGTTAGGTTAGGTTACCTTAGCTTAGCTTAGCTTAGCTTAGCTTAGCTTAGCTTAGCTTAGGTTAGGTTAGGTTAGGTTAGGTTAGGTTAGGTTAGGTTAGGTTAGGTTAGGTTAGGTTAGGTTAGGTTAGGTTAGGTTAGGTTAGGTTAGGTTAGGTTAGGTTAGGTTAGGTTAGGTTAGATTAGGTTAGGTTCGGTTAGGTTAGGTTAGGTTAGGTTAGGTTAGGTTAGGTTAGGTTAGGTTAGGTTAGCTTAGCTTAGCTTAGCTTAGCTTAGCTTAGCTTAGCTTAGCTTAGCTTAGCTTAGGTTAGGTTAGGTTAGGTTAGGTTAGGTTAGGTTAGGTTAGGTTAGGTTAGGTTAGGTTAGGTTAGGTTAGGTTAGGTTAGGTTAGGTTAGGTTAGGTTAGGTTAGGTTAGGTTAGGTTAGGTTAGGTTAGGTTAGGTTAGGTTAGGTTAGGTTAGGTTAGCTTAGCTTAGCTTAGCTTAGCTTAGCTTAGCTTAGCTTAGCTTAGCTTAGCTTAGCTTAGGTTAGGTTAGGTTAGGTTAGCTTAGGTTAGGTTAGGTTAGGTTAGGTTAGGTTAGGTTAGGTTAGGTTAGGTTAGGTTAGCTTAGGTTAGGTTAGGTTAGGTTAGGTTAGGTTAGTTAGGTTAGGTTAGCTTAGCTTAGCTTAGCTTAGCTTAGCTTAGCTTAGCTTAGCTTAGCTTAGGTTAGGTTAGGTTAGGTTAGGTTAGGTTAGGTTAGGTCAGGTTAGGTTAGGTTAGGTTAGGTTAGGTTAGGTTAGGTTAGGTCAGGTTAGGTTAGGTCAGGTTAGGTTAGGTTAGGTTAGGTTAGGTCAGGTCAGGTCAGGTTAGGTTAGGTTAGGTTAGGTTAGGTTAGGTTAGGTTAGGTTAGGTTAGGTCAGGTCAGGTCAGGTCAGGTCAGGTCAGGTCAGGTCAGGTCAGGTCAGGTTAGGTTAGGTTAGGTTAGGTTAGGTTAGGTTAGGTCAGGTCAGGTTAGGTCAGGTCAGGTCAGGTTAGGTCAGGTCAGGTTAGGTTAGGTTAGGTTAGGTTAGGTTAGGTTAGGTTAGGTTAGGTTAGGTTAGGTTAGGTTAGGTTAGGTTAGGTTAGCTTAGGTTAGTTAGGTTAGGTTAGGTTAGGTTAGGTTAGCTTAGGTTAGCTTAGGTTAGGTTAGGTTAGGTTAGGTTAGGTTAGGTTAGGTTAGGTTAGGTTAGGTTAGGTTAGGTTAGGTTAGGTTAGGTTAGGTTAGGTTAGGTTAGGTTAGGTTAGGTTAGGTTAGGTTAGGTTAGGTTAGGTTAGGTTAGGTTAGGTTAGGTTAGGTTAGGTTAGGTTAGGTTAGGTTAGGTTAGGTTAGGTTAGCTTAGCTTAGCTTAGCTTAGCTTAGCTTAGCTTAGCTTAGCTTAGGTTAGGTTAGGTTAGGTTAGGTTAGGTTAGGTTAGGTTAGGTTAGGT
The DNA here is from genome assembly GCF_055824585.1 of Amblyomma mixtum. NCBI lineage: Eukaryota > Metazoa > Arthropoda > Arachnida > Ixodida > Ixodidae > Amblyomma > Amblyomma mixtum. Next base: position 38,826,835 of record NC_143021.1, on the reverse strand, counting down.
TAGGTTAGGTTAGGTTAGGTTAGGTTAGGTTAGGTTAGGTTAGGTTAGGTTAGCTTAGCTTAGCTTAGCTTAGCTTAGCTTAGCTTAGCTTAGCTTAGCTTAGCTTAGCTTAGCTTAGCTTAGGTTAGGTTAGGTTAGGTTAGGTTAGGTTAGGTTAGGTTAGGTTAGGTTAGGTTAGGTTAGGTTAGGTTAGGTTAGCTAGGTTAGGTTAGGTTAGGTCAGGTTAGGTTAGGTCAGGTTAGGTTAGGTCAGGTCAGGTCAGGTTAGGTTAGGTTAGGTTAGGTTAGGTAGGTTAGGTTAGGTTAGGTCAGGTTAGGTTAGGTCAGGTTAGGTTAGGTCAGGTTAGGTTAGGTTAGGTTAGGTTAGGTCAGGTCAGGTCAGGTTAGGTTAGGTTAGGTTAGGTTAGGTTAGGTTAGGTTAGGTTAGGTTAGGTTAGGTCAGGTCAGGTCAGGTCAGGTCAGGTCAGGTCAGGTCAGGTCAGGTCAGGTCAGGTCAGGTTAGGTTAGGTTAGGTTAGGTTAGGTTAGGTTAGGTTAGGTCAGGTCAGGTCAGGTCAGGTCAGGTCAGGTCAGGATAGGTTAGGTTAGGTTAGGTTAGGTTAGGTTAGGTTAGGTTAGGTTAGGTTAGGTTAGGTTAGGTTAGGTTAGGTTAGGTTAGGTTAGGTTAGGTTAGGTTAGGTTAGGTTAGGTTAGGTTAGGTTAGGTTAGGTTAGGTTAGGTTAGGTTAGCTTAGGTTAGGTTAGCTTAGCTTAGCTTAGCTTAGCTTAGCTTAGCTTAGCTTAGCTTAGCCTAGCCTAGCCTAGCTTAGCTTAGCTTAGCTTAGCTTAGCTTAGGTTAGGTTAGGTTAGGTTAGGTTAGGTTAGGTTAGGTTATGTTAGGTTAGGTTAGGTTAGGTTAGGTTAGGTTAGGTTAGGTTAGGTTAGGTTAGGTTAGGTTAGGTTCGGTTAGGTTAGGTTAGGTTAGGTTAGGTTAGGTTAGGTTAGGTTAGGTTAGGTTAGGTTAGGTTAGGTTAGGTTAGGTTAGGTTAGGTTAGGTTAGGTTAGGTTAGCTTAGCTTAGCTTAGCTTAGCTTAGCTTAGCTTAGCTTAGGTTAGCTTAGGTTAGGTTAGGTTAGGTTAGGTTAGGTTAGGTTAGGTTAGGTTAGGTTAGGTTAGGTTAGGTTAGCTTAGGTTAGGTTAGGTTAGGTTAGGTTAGGTTAGGTTAGGTTAGGTTAGGTTAGGTTAGCTTAGGTTAGGTTAGGTTAGGTTAGGTTAGGTTAGGTTAGCTTAGCTTAGCTTAGCTTAGCTTAGCTTAGCTTAGCTTAGCTTAGCTTAGCTTAGGTTAGGTTAGGTTAGGTTAGGTTAGGTTAGGTTAGGTTAGGTTAGGTTAGGTTAGGTTAGGTTAGGTTAGGTTAGGTTAGGTTAGGTTAGGTTAGGTTAGCTTAGCTTATCTTAGCTTAGCTTAGCTTAGCTTAGCTTAGCTTAGCTTAGCTTAGCTTAGCTTAGCTTAGCTTAGCTTAGGTTAGGTTAGGTTAGGTTAGGTTAGGTTAGGTTAGGTTAGGTTAGGTTAGGTTAGGTTAGGTTAGCTTAGGTTAGGTTAGGTTAGGTTAGGTTAGGTTAGGTTAGGTTAGGTTAGGTTAGGTTAGGTTAGGTTAGGTTAGCTTAGGTTAGGTTAGGTTAGGTTAGGTTAGCTTAGCTTAGCTTAGCTTAGCTTAGCTTAGCTCAGCTTAGCTTAGCTTAGGTTAGGTTAGGTTAGGTTAGGTTAGGTTAGGTTAGGTCAGGTTAGGTTAGGTTAGGTTAGGTTAGGTTAGGTTAGGTTAGGTCAGGTTAGGTTAGGTCAGGTTAGGTTAGGTTAGGTTAGGTTAGGTCAGGTCAGGTCAGGTTAGGTTAGGTTAGGTTAGGTTAGGTTAGGTTAGGTTAGGTTAGGTTAGGTTAGGTTAGGTTAGGTTAGGTTAGGTCAGGTCAGGTCAGGTCAGTCAGGTCAGGTCAGGTCAGGTCAGGTCAGGTCAGGTCAGGTCAGGTCAGGTTAGGTTAGGTTAGGTAGGTTAGGTTAGGTTAGGTCAGGTCAGGTAGGTCAGGTCAGGTTAGGTTAGGTTAGGTTAGGTTAGGTTAGGTTAGGTTAGGTTAGGTTAGGTTAGGTTAGGTTAGGTTAGGTTAGGTTAGGTTAGGTTAGGTTAGGTTAGGTTAGCTTAGGTTAGGTTAGGTTAGGTTAGGTTAGGTTAGGTTAGGTCAGGTTAGGTTAGGTCAGGTTAGGTTAGGTTAGGTTAGGTTAGGTTAGGTCAGGTCAGGTCAGGTCAGGTTAGGTTAGGTTAGGTTAGGTTAGGTTAGGTTAGGTTAGGTCAGGTCAGGTCAGGTCAGGTCAGGTCAGGTCAGGTCAGGTCAGGTCAGGTCAGGTCAGGTCAGGTCAGGTCAGGTTAGGTTAGGTTAGGTTAGGTTAGGTTAGGTTAGGTTAGGTTAGGTTAGGTTAGGTCAGGTCAGGTTAGGTCAGGTCAGGTTAGGTTAGGTTAGGTTAGGTTAGGTTAGGTTAGGTTAGGTTAGGTTAGGTTAGGTTAGGTTAGGTTAGGTTAGGTTAGGTTAGGTTAGGTTAGGTTAGGTTAGGTTAGGTTAGCTTAGCTTAGGTTAGGTTAGGTTAGGTTAGGTTAGGTTAGGTTAGGTTAGGTTAGGTTAGGTTAGGTTAGGTTAGGTTAGGTTAGGTTAGGTTAGGTTAGGTTAGGTTAGGTTAGGTTAGGTTAGGTTAGGTTAGGTTAGGTTAGGTTAGGTTAGGTTAGGTTAGGTCAGGTCAGGTCAGGTCAGGTCAGGTCAGGTCAGGTCAGGTCAGGTCAGGTCAGGTTAGGTTAGGTCAGGTCAGGTCAGGTTAGGTTAGGTTAGGTTAGGTTAGGTAGGTTAGGTCAGGTCAGGTCAGGTCAGGTCAGGTCAGGTCAGGTCAGGTCAGTCAGGTCAGGTCAGGTCAGGTTAGGTTAGGTTAGGTCAGGTCAGGTCAGGTTAGGTTAGGTTAGGTTAGGTTAGGTTAGGTTAGGTTAGGTTAGGTTAGGTCAGGTCAGGTTAGGTCAGGTCAGGTTAGGTTAGGTTAGGTTAGGTTAGGTTAGGTTAGGTTAGGTTAGGTTAGGTTAGGTTAGGTTAGGTTAGGTTAGGTTAGGTTAGGTTAGGTTAGGTTAGGTTAGGTTAGGTTAGGTTAGCTTAGGTTAGGTTAGGTTAGGTTAGGTTAGGTTAGGTTAGGTTAGGTTAGGTTAGGTTAGGTTAGGTTAGGTTAGGTTAGGTTAGGTTAGGTTAGGTTAGGTTAGGTTAGGTTAGGTTAGGTTAGGTTAGGTTAGGTTAGGTTAGGTTAGGTCAGGTCAGGTCAGGTCAGGTCAGGTCAGGTCAGGTCAGGTCAGGTCAGGTCAGGTCAGGTTAGGTTAGGTTAGGTTAGGTTAGGTTAGGTTAGGTTAGGTTAGGTTAGGTTAGGTAGGTTAGGTTAGGTTAGGTTAGGTTAGGTTAGGTTAGGTTAGGTTAGGTTAGGTTAGGTTAGGTTAGGTTAGGTTAGGTTAGGTTAGCTTAGCTTAGCTTAGCTTAGCTTAGCTTAGCCTAGCCTAGCTTAGCTTAGCTTAGCTTAGCTTAGCTTAGCTTAGCTTAACTTAGCTTAGCTTAGCTTAGCTTAGCTTAGCTTAGCTTAGCTTAGCTTAGGTTAGGTTAGGTTAGGTTAGGTTAGGTTAGGTTAGGTTAGGTTAGGTTAGGTTAGGTTAGGTTAGGTTAGGTTAGGTTAGGTTAGGTTAGGTTAGGTTAGGTTAGGTTCGGTTAGGTTAGGTTAGGTTAGGTTAGGTTAGGTTAGGTTAGGTTAGGTTAGCTTAGCTTAGCTTAGCTTAGCTTAGCTTAGCTTAGCTTAGCTTAGCTTAGCTTAGCTTAGGTTAGGTTAGGTTAGGTTAGGTTAGGTTAGGTTAGGTTAGGTTACCTTAGCTTAGCTTAGCTTAGCTTAGCTTAGCTTAGCTTAGCTTAGGTTAGGTTAGGTTAGGTTAGGTTAGGTTAGGTTAGGTTAGGTTAGGTTAGGTTAGGTTAGGTTAGGTTAGGTTAGGTTAGGTTAGGTTAGGTTAGGTTAGGTTAGGTTAGATTAGGTTAGGTTCGGTTAGGTTAGGTTAGGTTAGGTTAGGTTAGGTTAGGTTAGGTTAGGTTAGCTTAGCTTAGCTTAGCTTAGCTTAGCTTAGCTTAGCTTAGCTTAGCTTAGCTTAGGTTAGGTTAGGTTAGGTTAGGTTAGGTTAGGTTAGGTTAGGTTAGGTTAGGTTAGGTTAGGTTAGGTTAGGTTAGGTTAGGTTAGGTTAGGTTAGGTTAGGTTAGGTTAGGTTAGGTTAGGTTAGGTTAGGTTAGGTTAGGTTAGGTTAGGTTAGGTTAGGTTAGGTTAGGTTAGGTTAGCTTAGCTTAGCTTAGCTTAGCTTAGCTTAGCTTAGCTTAGCTTAGCTTAGGTTAGGTTAGGTTAGGTTAGGTTAGGTTAGCTTAGGTTAGGTTAGGTTAGGTTAGGTTAGGTTAGGTTAGGTTAGGTTAGGTTAGGTTAGGTTAGGTTAGGTTAGCTTAGGTTAGGTTAGGTTAGGTTAGGTTAGGTTAGGTTAGCTTAGCTTAGCTTAGCTTAGCTTAGCTTAGCTTAGCTTAGCTTAGGTTAGGTTAGGTTAGGTTAGGTTAGGTTAGGTTAGGTCAGGTTAGGTTAGGTTAGGTTAGGTTAGGTTAGGTTAGGTTAGGTCAGGTTAGGTTAGGTCAGGTTAGGTTAGGTTAGGTTAGGTTAGGTCAGGTCAGGTCAGGTTAGGTTAGGTTAGGTTAGGTTAGGTTAGGTTAGGTTAGGTTAGGTCAGGTCAGGTCAGGTCAGGTCAGGTCAGGTCAGGTCAGGTCAGGTCAGGTCAGGTTAGGTTAGGTTAGGTTAGGTTAGGTTAGGTTAGGTCAGGTCAGGTTAGGTCAGGTCAGGTCAGGTTAGGTCAGGTCAGGTTAGGTTAGGTTAGGTTAGGTTAGGTTAGGTTAGGTTAGGTTAGGTTAGGTTAGGTTAGGTTAGGTTAGGTTAGGTTAGGTTAGCTTAGGTTAGGTTAGGTTAGGTTAGGTTAGGTTAGGTTAGCTTAGGTTAGCTTAGGTTAGGTTAGGTTAGGTTAGGTTAGGTTAGGTTAGGTTAGGTTAGGTTAGGTTAGGTTAGGTTAGGTTAGGTTAGGTTAGGTTAGGTTAGGTTAGGTTAGGTTAGGTTAGGTTAGGTTAGGTTAGGTTAGGTTAGGTTAGGTTAGGTTAGGTTAGGTTAGGTTAGGTTAGGTTAGCTTAGCTTAGCTTAGCTTAGCTTAGCTTAGCTTAGCTTAGCTTAGCTTAGGTTAGGTTAGCTTAGCTTAGCTTAGCTTAGCTTAGCTTAGCTTAGCTTAGCTTAGCTTAGCTTAGCTTAGCTTAGGTTAGGTTAGGTTAGGTTAGGTTAGGTTAGGTTAGGTTACCTTAGCTTAGCTTAGCTTAGCTTAGCTTAGCTTAGCTTAGCTTAGGTTAGGTTAGGTTAGGTTAGGTTAGGTTAGGTTAGGTTAGGTTAGGTTAGGTTAGGTTAGGTTAGGTTAGGTTAGGTTAGGTTAGGTTAGGTTAGGTTAGGTTAGGTTAGATTAGGTTAGGTTCGGTTAGGTTAGGTTAGGTTAGGTTAGGTTAGGTTAGGTTAGGTTAGCTTAGCTTAGCTTAGCTTAGCTTAGCTTAGCTTAGCTTAGCTTAGCTTAGGTTAGGTTAGGTTAGGTTAGGTTAGGTTAGGTTAGGTTAGGTTAGGTTAGGTTAGGTTAGGTTAGGTTAGGTTAGGTTAGGTTAGGTTAGGTTAGGTTAGGTTAGGTTAGGTTAGGTTAGGTTAGGTTAGGTTAGGTTAGGTTAGGTTAGGTTAGGTTAGCTTAGCTTAGCTTAGCTTAGCTTAGCTTAGCTTAGCTTAGCTTAGCTTAGCTTAGCTTAGCTTAGGTTAGGTTAGGTTAGGTTAGGTTAGCTTAGGTTAGGTTAGGTTAGGTTAGGTTAGGTTAGGTTAGGTTAGGTTAGGTTAGGTTAGGTTAGGTTAGGTTAGGTTAGCTTAGGTTAGGTTAGGTTAGGTTAGGTTAGGTTAGGTTAGGTTAGCTTAGCTTAGCTTAGCTTAGCTTAGCTTAGCTTAGCTTAGCTTAGCTTAGCTTAGGTTAGGTTAGGTTAGGTTAGGTTAGGTTAGGTCAGGTTAGGTTAGGTTAGGTTAGGTTAGGTTAGGTTAGGTTAGGTCAGGTTAGGTTAGGTCAGGTTAGGTTAGGTTAGGTTAGGTTAGGTCAGGTCAGGTCAGGTTAGGTTAGGTTAGGTTAGGTTAGGTTAGGTTAGGTTAGGTTAGGTTAGGTCAGGTCAGGTCAGGTCAGGTCAGGTCAGGTCAGGTCAGGTCAGGTCAGGTCAGGTTAGGTTAGGTTAGGTTAGGTTAGGTTAGGTTAGGTCAGGTCAGGTTAGGTCAGGTCAGGTCAGGTTAGGTCAGGTCAGGTTAGGTTAGGTTAGGTTAGGTTAGGTTAGGTTAGGTTAGGTTAGGTTAGGTTAGGTTAGGTTAGGTTAGGTTAGGTTAGGTTAGCTTAGGTTAGGTTAGGTTAGGTTAGGTTAGGTTAGGTTAGCTTAGGTTAGCTTAGGTTAGGTTAGGTTAGGTTAGGTTAGGTTAGGTTAGGTTAGGTTAGGTTAGGTTAGGTTAGGTTAGGTTAGGTTAGGTTAGGTTAGGTTAGGTTAGGTTAGGTTAGGTTAGGTTAGGTTAGGTTAGGTTAGGTTAGGTTAGGTTAGGTTAGGTTAGGTTAGGTTAGGTTAGGTTAGCTTAGCTTAGCTTAGCTTAGCTTAGCTTAGCTTAGCTTAGCTTAGCTTAGCTTAGCTTAGCTTAGCTTAGGTTAGGTTAGGTTAGGTTAGGTTAGGTTAGGTTAGGTTAGGTTAGGTTAGGTTAGGTTAGCTTAGGTTAGGTTAGGTTAGGTTAGGTTAGGTTAGGTTAGGTTAGGTTAGGTTAGGTTAGGTTAGGTTAGGTTAGGTTAGGTTAGCTTAGCTTAGCTTAGCTTAGCTTAGCTTAGCTTAGCTTAGCTTAGCTTAGCTTAGCTTAGGTTAGGTTAGGTTAGGTTAGGTTAGGTTAGGTTAGGTCAGGTTAGGTTAGGTCAGGTTAGGTTAGGTTAGGTTAGGTTAGGTTAGGTTAGGTCAGGTTAGGTTAGGTTAGGTTAGGTTAGGTTAGGTCAGGTTAGGTTAGGTCAGGTTAGGTTAGGTTAGGTTAGGTTAGGTCAGGTCAGGTCAGGTTAGGTTAGGTTAGGTTAGGTTAGGTTAGGTTAGGTTAGGTTAGGTTAGGTTAGGTCAGGTCAGGTCAGGTCAGGTCAGGTCAGGTCAGGTCAGGTCAGGTCAGGTCAGGTCAGGTTAGGTTAGGTTAGGTTAGGTTAGGTTAGGTTAGGTTAGGTTAGGTTAGGTTAGGTTAGGTCAGGTCAGGTTAGGTCAGGTCAGGTTAGGTTAGGTTAGGTTAGGTTAGGTTAGGTTAGGTTAGGTTAGGTTAGGTTAGGTTAGGTTAGGTTAGGTTAGGTTAGGTTAGGTTAGGTTAGGTTAGGTTAGCTTAGGTTAGGTTAGGTTAGGTTAGGTTAGGTTAGGTTAGGTTAGGTTAGCTTAGGTTAGCTTAGGTTAGGTTAGGTTAGGTTAGGTTAGGTTAGGTTAGGTTAGGTTAGGTTAGGTTAGGTTAGGATAGGTTAGGTTAGGTTAGGTTAGGTTAGGTTAGGTTAGGTTAGGTTAGGTTAGGTTAGGTTAGGTTAGGTTAGGTTAGGTTAGGTTAGGTTAGGTTAGGTTAGGTTAGGTTAGGTTAGGTTAGGTTAGGTTAGGTTAGGTTAGGTTAGGTTAGGTTAGCTTAGCTTAGCTTAGCTTAGCTTAGCTTAGCTTAGCTTAGCTTAGCTTAGGTTAGGTTAGGTTAGGTTAGGTTAGGTTAGGTTAGGTTAGGTTAGGTTAGGTTAGGTTAGGTTAGGTTAGGTTAGGTTAGGTTAGGTTAGGTTAGGTTAGCTTAGCTTAGCTTAGCTTAGCTTAGCTTAGCTTAGCTTAGCTTAGCTTAGCATAGCTTAGCTTAGGTTAGGTTAGGTTAGGTTAGGTTAGGTTAGGTTAGGTTAGGTTAGGTTAGGTTAGGTTAGGTTAGGTTAGGTTAGGTTAGGTTAGGTTAGCTAGGTTAGGTTAGGTTAGGTTAGGTCAGGTTAGGTTAGGTCAGGTTAGGTTAGGTCAGGTCAGGTCAGGTTAGGTTAGGTTAGGTTAGGTTAGGTTAGGTTAGGTTAGGTTAGGTCAGGTTAGGTTAGGTCAGGTTAGGTTAGGTCAGGTTAGGTTAGGTTAGGTTAGGTTAGGTCAGGTCAGGTTAGGTTAGGTTAGGTTAGGTTAGGTTAGGTTAGGTTAGGTTAGGTTAGGTTAGGTCAGGTCAGGTCAGGTCAGGTCAGGTCAGGTCAGGTCAGGTCAGGTTAGGTTAGGTTAGGTTAGGTTAGGTTAGGTTAGGTTAGGTCAGGTCAGGTCAGGTCAGGTCAGGTCAGGTCAGGATAGGTTAGGTTAGGTTAGGTTAGGTTAGGTTAGGTTAGGTTAGGTTAGGTTAGGTTAGGTTAGGTTAGGTTAGGTTAGGTTAGGTTAGGTTAGGTTAGGTTAGGTTAGGTTAGGTTAGGTTAGGTTAGGTTAGGTTCGGTTAGGTTAGGTTAGGTTAGGTTAGGTTAGGTTAGGTTAGGTTAGGTTAGGTTAGGTTAGGTTAGGTTAGGTTAGGTTAGGTTAGGTTAGGTTAGGTTAGGTTAGGTTAGCTTAGCTTAGCTTAGCTTAGCTTAGCTTAGCTTAGGTTAGGTTAGCTTAGGTTAGGTTAGGTTAGGTTAGGTTAGGTTAGGTTAGGTTAGGTTAGGTTAGGTTAGGTTAGCTTAGGTTAGGTTAGGTTAGGTTAGGTTAGGTTAGGTTAGGTTAGGTTAGGTTAGGTTAGCTTAGGTTAGGTTAGGTTAGGTTAGGTTAGGTTAGGTTAGCTTAGCTTAGCTTAGCTTAGCTTAGCTTAGCTTAGCTTAGCTTAGCTTAGCTTAGCTTAGGTTAGGTTAGGTTAGCTTAGCTTAGCTTAGCTTAGCTTAGCTTAGGTTAGGTTAGGTTAGGTTAGGTTAGGTTAGGTTAGGTTAGGTTAGGTTAGCTTAGGTTAGGTTAGGTTAGGTTAGGTTAGGTTAGGTTAGGTTAGGTTAGGTTAGGTTAGGTTAGGTTAGCTTAGGTTAGGTTAGGTTAGGTTAGGTTAGCTTAGCTTAGCTTAGCTTAGCTTAGCTTAGCTCAGCTTAGCTTAGCTTAGGTTAGGTTAGGTTAGGTTAGGTTAGGTTAGGTTAGGTCAGGTTAGGTTAGGTTAGGTTAGGTTAGGTTAGGTTAGGTTAGGTCAGGTTAGGTTAGGTCAGGTTAGGTTAGGTTAGGTTAGGTTAGGTCAGGTCAGGTCAGGTTAGGTTAGGTTAGGTTAGGTTAGGTTAGGTTAGGTTAGGTTAGGTTAGGTTAGGTTAGGTTAGGTTAGGTCAGGTCAGGTCAGGTCAGTCAGGTCAGGTCAGGTCAGGTCAGGTCAGGTCAGGTCAGGTCAGGTCAGGTTAGGTTAGGTTAGGTTAGGTTAGGTTAGGTTAGGTCAGGTCAGGTTAGGTCAGGTCAGGTTAGGTTAGGTTAGGTTAGGTTAGGTTAGGTTAGGTTAGGTTAGGTTAGGTTAGGTTAGGTTAGGTTAGGTTAGGTTAGGTTAGGTTAGGTTAGGTTAGGTTAGCTTAGGTTAGGTTAGGTTAGGTTAGGTTAGGTTAGGTCAGGTTAGGTTAGGTCAGGTTAGGTTAGGTTAGGTTAGGTTAGGTTAGGTCAGGTCAGGTCAGGTTAGGTTAGGTTAGGTTAGGTTAGGTTAGGTTAGGTTAGGTCAGGTCAGGTCAGGTCAGGTCAGGTCAGGTCAGGTCAGGTCAGGTCAGGTCAGGTCAGGTCAGGTCAGGTCAGGTTAGGTTAGGTTAGGTTAGGTTAGGTTAGGTTAGGTTAGGTTAGGTTAGGTTAGGTCAGGTCAGGTTAGGTCAGGTCAGGTTAGGTTAGGTTAGGTTAGGTTAGGTTAGGTTAGGTTAGGTTAGGTTAGGTTAGGTTAGGTTAGGTTAGGTTAGGTTAGGTTAGGTTAGGTTAGGTTAGGTTAGGTTAGGTTAGGTTAGGTTAGCTTAGCTTAGGTTAGGTTAGGTTAGGTTAGGTTAGGTTAGGTTAGGTTAGGTTAGGTTAGGTTAGGTTAGGTTAGGTTAGGTTAGGTTAGGTTAGGTTAGGTTAGGTTAGGTTAGGTTAGGTTAGGTTAGGTTAGGTTAGGTTAGGTTAGGTTAGGTTAGGTTAGGTTAGGTCAGGTCAGGTCAGGTCAGGTCAGGTCAGGTCAGGTCAGGTCAGGTCAGGTCAGGTTAGGTCAGGTCAGGTCAGGTTAGGTTAGGTTAGGTTAGGTTAGGTTAGGTTAGGTCAGGTCAGGTCAGGTCAGGTCAGGTCAGGTCAGGTCAGGTCAGGTCAGGTCAGGTCAGGTTAGGTTAGGTTAGGTCAGGTCAGGTCAGGTTAGGTTAGGTTAGGTTAGGTTAGGTTAGGTTAGGTTAGGTTAGGTTAGGTCAGGTCAGGTTAGGTCAGGTCAGGTTAGGTTAGGTTAGGTTAGGTTAGGTTAGGTTAGGTTAGGTTAGGTTAGGTTAGGTTAGGTTAGGTTAGGTTAGGTTAGGTTAGGTTAGGTTAGGTTAGGTTAGGTTAGGTTAGGTTAGGTTAGCTTAGGTTAGGTTAGGTTAGGTTAGGTTAGGTTAGGTTAGGTTAGGTTAGGTTAGGTTAGGTTAGGTTAGGTTAGGTTAGGTTAGGTTAGGTTAGGTTAGGTTAGGTTAGGTTAGGTTAGGTTAGGTTAGGTTAGGTCAGGTCAGGTCAGGTCAGGTCAGGTCAGGTCAGGTCAGGTCAGGTCAGGTCAGGTCAGGTCAGGTTAGGTTAGGTTAGGTTAGGTTAGGTTAGGTTAGGTTAGGTTAGGTTAGGTTAGGTTAGGTTAGGTTAGGTTAGGTTAGGTTAGGTTAGGTTAGGTTAGGTTAGGTTAGGTTAGGTTAGGTTAGGTTAGGTTAGGTTAGGTTAGCTTAGCTTAGCTTAGCTTAGCTTAGCTTAGCCTAGCCTAGCTTAGCTTAGCTTAGCTTAGCTTAGCTTAGCTTAGCTTAACTTAGCTTAGCTTAGCTTAGCTTAGCTTAGCTTAGCTTAGCTTAGCTTAGGTTAGGTTAGGTTAGGTTAGGTTAGGTTAGGTTAGGTTAGGTTAGGTTAGGTTAGGTTAGGTTAGGTTAGGTTAGGTTAGGTTAGGTTAGGTTCGGTTAGGTTAGGTTAGGTTAGGTTAGGTTAGGTTAGGTTAGCTTAGCTTAGCTTAGCTTAGCTTAGCTTAGCTTAGCTTAGCTTAGCTTAGCTTAGCTTAGCTTAGCTTAGGTTAGGTTAGGTTAGGTTAGGTTAGGTTAGGTTAGGTTAGGTTAGGTTACCTTAGCTTAGCTTAGCTTAGCTTAGCTTAGCTTAGCTTAGCTTAGGTTAGGTTAGGTTAGGTTAGGTTAGGTTAGGTTAGGTTAGGTTAGGTTAGGTTAGGTTAGGTTAGGTTAGGTTAGGTTAGGTTAGGTTAGGTTAGGTTAGGTTAGGTTAGGTTAGATTAGGTTAGGTTCGGTTAGGTTAGGTTAGGTTAGGTTAGGTTAGGTTAGGTTAGGTTAGGTTAGGTTAGGTTAGCTTAGCTTAGCTTAGCTTAGCTTAGCTTAGCTTAGCTTAGGTTAGGTTAGGTTAGGTTAGGTTAGGTTAGGTTAGGTTAGGTTAGGTTAGGTTAGGTTAGGTTAGGTTAGGTTAGGTTAGGTTAGGTTAGGTTAGGTTAGGTTAGGTTAGGTTAGGTTAGGTTAGGTTAGGTTAGGTTAGGTTAGGTTAGGTTAGGTTAGGTTAGGTTAGGTTAGGTTAGGTTAGGTTAGGTTAGGTTAGCTTAGCTTAGCTTAGCTTAGCTTAGCTTAGCTTAGCTTAGCTTAGCTTAGCTTAGGTTAGGTTAGGTTAGGTTAGGTTAGGTTAGCTTAGGTTAGGTTAGGTTAGGTTAGGTTAGGTTAGGTTAGGTTAGGTTAGGTTAGGTTAGGTTAGGTTAGGTTAGCTTAGGTTAGGTTAGGTTAGGTTAGGTTAGGTTAGGTTAGCTTAGCTTAGCTTAGCTTAGCTTAGCTTAGCTTAGCTTAGGTTAGGTTAGGTTAGGTTAGGTTAGGTTAGGTTAGGTCAGGTTAGGTTAGGTTAGGTTAGGTTAGGTTAGGTTAGGTCAGGTTAGGTTAGGTCAGGTTAGGTTAGGTTAGGTTAGGTTAGGTCAGGTCAGGTCAGGTTAGGTTAGGTTAGGTTAGGTTAGGTTAGGTTAGGTTAGGTTAGGTCAGGTCAGGTCAGGTCAGGTCAGGTCAGGTCAGGTCAGGTCAGGTCAGGTTAGGTTAGGTTAGGTTAGGTTAGGTTAGGTTAGGTCAGGTCAGGTTAGGTCAGGTCAGGTCAGGTTAGGTCAGGTCAGGTTAGGTTAGGTTAGGTTAGGTTAGGTTAGGTTAGGTTAGGTTAGGTTAGGTTAGGTTAGGTTAGGTTAGGTTAGGTTAGGTTAGGTTAGCTTAGGTTAGGTTAGGTTAGGTTAGGTTAGGTTAGGTTAGCTTAGGTTAGCTTAGGTTAGGTTAGGTTAGGTTAGGTTAGGTTAGGTTAGGTTAGGTTAGGTTAGGTTAGGTTAGGTTAGGTTAGGTTAGGTTAGGTTAGGTTAGGTTAGGTTAGGTTAGGTTAGGTTAGGTTAGGTTAGGTTAGGTTAGGTTAGGTTAGGTTAGGTTAGGTTAGGTTAGGTTAGGTTAGGTTAGCTTAGCTTAGCTTAGCTTAGCTTAGCTTAGCTTAGCTTAGCTTAGCTTAGCTTAGCTTAGCTTAGCTTAGCTTAGGTTAGGTTAGGTTAGGTTAGGTTAGGTTAGGTTAGGTTAGGTTAGGTTAGGTTAGGTTAGGTTAGGTTAGGTTAGGTTAGGTTAGGTTAGGTTAGGTTAGGTTAGGTTAGCTTAGCTTAGCTTAGCTTAGCTTAGCTTAGCTTAGCTTAGCTTAGCTTAGCTTAGCTTAGCTTAGGTTAGGTTAGGTTAGGTTAGGTTAGGTTAGGTTAGGTTAGGTTAGGTTAGGTTAGGTTAGCTTAGGTTAGGTTAGGTTAGGTTAGGTTAGGTTAGGTTAGGTTAGGTTAGGTTAGGTTAGGTTAGGTTAGGTTAGGTTAGGTTAGCTTAGCTTAGCTTAGCTTAGCTTAGCTTAGCTTAGCTTAGCTTAGCTTAGGTTAGGTTAGGTTAGGTTAGGTTAGGTTAGGTTAGGTTAGGTTAGGTTAGGTCAGGTTAGGTTAGGTTAGGTTAGGTTAGGTTAGGTTAGGTTCGGTTAGGTTAGGTTAGGTTAGGTCAGGTTAGGTTAGGTTAGGTTAGGTTAGGTTAGGTCAGGTTAGGTTAGGTCAGGTTAGGTTAGGTTAGGTTAGGTTAGGTCAGGTCAGGTCAGGTTAGGTTAGGTTAGGTTAGGTTAGGTTAGGTTAGGTTAGGTTAGGTTAGGTTAGGTCAGGTCAGGTCAGGTCAGGTCAGGTCAGGTCAGGTCAGGTCAGGTCAGGTCAGGTCAGGTCAGGTCAGGTTAGGTTAGGTTAGGTTAGGTTAGGTTAGGTTAGGTTAGGTTAGGTTAGGTCAGGTCAGGTCAGGTTAGGTCAGGTCAGGTTAGGTTAGGTTAGGTTAGGTTAGGTTAGGTTAGGTTAGGTTAGGTTAGGTTAGGTTAGGTTAGGTTAGGTTAGGTTAGGTTAGGTTAGGTTAGGTTAGCTTAGGTTAGGTTAGGTTAGGTTAGGTTAGGTTAGGTTAGCTTAGGTTAGCTTAGGTTAGGTTAGGTTAGGTTAGGTTAGGTTAGGTTAGGTTAGGATAGGTTAGGTTAGGTTAGGTTAGGTTAGGTTAGGTTAGGTTAGGTTAGGTTAGGTTAGGTTAGGTTAGGTTAGGTTAGGTTAGGTTAGGTTAGGTTAGGTTAGGTTAGGTTAGGTTAGGTTAGGTTAGGTTAGGTTAGGTTAGGTTAGGTTAGGTTAGGTTAGGTTAGCTTAGCTTAGCTTAGCTTAGCTTAGCTTAGCTTAGCTTAGCTTAGCTTAGGTTAGGTTAGGTTAGGTTAGGTTAGGTTAGGTTAGGTTAGGTTAGGTTAGGTTAGGTTAGGTTAGGTTAGGTTAGGTTAGCTTAGCTTAGCTTAGCTTAGCTTAGCTTAGCTTAGCATAGCTTAGCTTAGGTTAGGTTAGGTTAGGTTAGGTTAGGTTAGGTTAGGTTAGGTTAGGTTAGGTTAGGTTAGGTTAGGTTAGGTTAGGTTAGGTTAGGTTAGGTTAGGTTAGCTAGGTTAGGTTAGGTTAGGTTAGGTCAGGTTAGGTTAGGTCAGGTTAGGTTAGGTCAGGTCAGGTTAGGTTAGGTTAGGTTAGGTTAGGTTAGGTTAGGTTAGGTTAGGTTAGGTCAGGTTAGGTTAGGTCAGGTTAGGTTAGGTCAGGTTAGGTTAGGTTAGGTTAGGTTAGGTCAGGTCAGGTCAGGTTAGGTTAGGTTAGGTTAGGTTAGGTTAGGTTAGGTTAGGTTAGGTTAGGTTAGGTCAGGTCAGGTCAGGTCAGGTCAGGTCAGGTCAGGTCAGGTCAGGTCAGGTCAGGTTAGGTTAGGTTAGGTTAGGTTAGGTTAGGTTAGGTTAGGTCAGGTCAGGTCAGGTCAGGTCAGGTCAGGTCAGGATAGGTTAGGTTAGGTTAGGTTAGGTTAGGTTAGGTTAGGTTAGGTTAGGTTAGGTTAGGTTAGGTTAGGTTAGGTTAGGTTAGGTTAGGTTAGGTTAGGTTAGGTTAGGTTAGGTTAGGTTAGGTTAGGTTAGGTTAGGTTAGGTTAGGTTAGGTTAGGTTAGGTTAGCTTAGCTTAGCTTAGCTTAGCTTAGCTTAGCTTAGCTTAGCTTAGCTTAGCTTAGCTTAGCTTAGCTTAGGTTAGGTTAGGTTAGGTTAGGTTAGGTTAGGTTAGGTTAGGTTAGGTTAGGTTAGGTTAGGTTAGGTTAGGTTAGGTTAGGTTAGGTTAGGTTAGGTTAGGTTAGCTTAGCTTAGCTTAGCTTAGCTTAGCTTAGCTTAGCTTAGCTTAGCATAGCTTAGCTTAGGTTAGGTTAGGTTAGGTTAGGTTAGGTTAGGTTAGGTTAGGTTAGGTTAGGTTAGGTTAGGTTAGGTTAGGTTAGGTTAGGTTAGGTTAGCTAGGTTAGGTTAGGTTAGGTTAGGTCAGGTTAGGTTAGGTCAGGTTAGGTTAGGTCAGGTCAGGTCAGGTTAGGTTAGGTTAGGTTAGGTTAGGTTAGGTTAGGTTAGGTCAGGTTAGGTTAGGTCAGGTTAGGTTAGGTCAGGTTAGGTTAGGTTAGGTTAGGTTAGGTCAGGTCAGGTCAGGTTAGGTTAGGTTAGGTTAGGTTAGGTTAGGTTAGGTTAGGTTAGGTTAGGTCAGGTCAGGTCAGGTCAGGTCAGGTCAGGTCAGGTCAGGTCAGGTTAGGTTAGGTTAGGTTAGGTTAGGTTAGGTTAGGTTAGGTCAGGTCAGGTCAGGTCAGGTCAGGTCAGGTCAGGATAGGTTAGGTTAGGTTAGGTTAGGTTAGGTTAGGTTAGGTTAGGTTAGGTTAGGTTAGGTTAGGTTAGGTTAGGTTAGGTTAGGTTAGGTTAGGTTAGGTTAGGTTAGGTTAGGTTAGGTTAGGTTAGGTTAGGTTAGGTTAGGTTAGGTTAGGTTAGGTTAGGTTAGGTTAGCTTAGGTTAGGTTAGCTTAGCTTAGCTTAGCTTAGCTTAGCTTAGCTTAGCTTAGCTTAGCCTAGCCTAGCCTAGCTTAGCTTAGCTTAGCTTAGCTTAGCTTAGGTTAGGTTAGGTTAGGTTAGGTTAGGTTAGGTTATGTTAGGTTAGGTTAGGTTAGGTTAGGTTAGGTTAGGTTAGGTTAGGTTAGGTTAGGTTAGGTTAGGTTCGGTTAGGTTAGGTTAGGTTAGGTTAGGTTAGGTTAGGTTAGGTTAGGTTAGGTTAGGTTAGGTTAGGTTAGGTTAGGTTAGGTTAGGTTAGGTTAGGTTAGGTTAGGTTAGGTTAGCTTAGCTTAGCTTAGCTTAGCTTAGCTTAGCTTAGGTTAGGTTAGCTTAGGTTAGGTTAGGTTAGGTTAGGTTAGGTTAGGTTAGGTTAGGTTAGGTTAGGTTAGCTTAGGTTAGGTTAGGTTAGGTTAGGTTAGGTTAGGTTAGGTTAGGTTAGGTTAGGTTAGCTTAGGTTAGGTTAGGTTAGGTTAGGTTAGGTTAGGTTAGCTTAGCTTAGCTTAGCTTAGCTTAGCTTAGCTTAGCTTAGCTTAGCTTAGCTTAGCTTAGGTTAGGTTAGGTTAGCTTAGCTTAGCTTAGCTTAGCTTAGCTTAGGTTAGGTTAGGTTAGGTTAGGTTAGGTTAGGTTAGGTTAGGTTAGGTTAGGTTAGCTTAGGTTAGGTTAGGTTAGGTTAGGTTAGGTTAGGTTAGGTTAGGTTAGGTTAGGTTAGGTTAGGTTAGCTTAGGTTAGGTTAGGTTAGGTTAGGTTAGCTTAGCTTAGCTTAGCTTAGCTTAGCTTAGCTCAGCTTAGCTTAGCTTAGGTTAGGTTAGGTTAGGTTAGGTTAGGTTAGGTTAGGTCAGGTTAGGTTAGGTTAGGTTAGGTTAGGTTAGGTTAGGTTAGGTCAGGTTAGGTTAGGTCAGGTTAGGTTAGGTTAGGTTAGGTTAGGTCAGGTCAGGTCAGGTTAGGTTAGGTTAGGTTAGGTTAGGTTAGGTTAGGTTAGGTTAGGTTAGGTTAGGTTAGGTTAGGTTAGGTTAGGTCAGGTCAGGTCAGGTCAGTCAGGTCAGGTCAGGTCAGGTCAGGTCAGGTCAGGTCAGGTCAGGTCAGGTTAGGTTAGGTTAGGTTAGGTTAGGTTAGGTTAGGTCAGGTCAGGTTAGGTCAGGTCAGGTTAGGTTAGGTTAGGTTAGGTTAGGTTAGGTTAGGTTAGGTTAGGTTAGGTTAGGTTAGGTTAGGTTAGGTTAGGTTAGGTTAGGTTAGGTTAGGTTAGGTTAGGTTAGGTTAGCTTAGGTTAGGTTAGGTTAGGTTAGGTTAGGTTAGGTCAGGTTAGGTTAGGTCAGGTTAGGTTAGGTTAGGTTAGGTTAGGTTAGGTCAGGTCAGGTCAGGTTAGGTTAGGTTAGGTTAGGTTAGGTTAGGTTAGGTTAGGTCAGGTCAGGTCAGGTCAGGTCAGGTCAGGTCAGGTCAGGTCAGGTCAGGTCAGGTCAGGTCAGGTCAGGTCAGGTTAGGTTAGGTTAGGTTAGGTTAGGTTAGGTTAGGTTAGGTTAGGTCAGGTCAGGTTAGGTCAGGTCAGGTTAGGTTAGGTTAGGTTAGGTTAGGTTAGGTTAGGTTAGGTTAGGTTAGGTTAGGTTAGGTTAGGTTAGGTTAGGTTAGGTTAGGTTAGGTTAGGTTAGGTTAGGTTAGGTTAGGTTAGGTTAGGTTAGCTTAGCTTAGGTTAGGTTAGGTTAGGTTAGGTTAGGTTAGGTTAGGTTAGGTTAGGTTAGGTTAGGTTAGGTTAGGTTAGGTTAGGTTAGGTTAGGTTAGGTTAGGTTAGGTTAGGTTAGGTTAGGTTAGGTTAGGTTAGGTTAGGTTAGGTTAGGTTAGGTTAGGTTAGGTTAGGTCAGGTCAGGTCAGGTCAGGTCAGGTCAGGTCAGGTCAGGTCAGGTCAGGTCAGGTTAGGTCAGGTCAGGTCAGGTTAGGTTAGGTTAGGTTAGGTTAGGTTAGGTTAGGTCAGGTCAGGTCAGGTCAGGTCAGGTCAGGTCAGGTCAGGTCAGGTCAGGTCAGGTCAGGTTAGGTTAGGTTAGGTCAGGTCAGGTCAGGTTAGGTTAGGTTAGGTTAGGTTAGGTTAGGTTAGGTTAGGTTAGGTTAGGTCAGGTCAGGTTAGGTCAGGTCAGGTTAGGTTAGGTTAGGTTAGGTTAGGTTAGGTTAGGTTAGGTTAGGTTAGGTTAGGTTAGGTTAGGTTAGGTTAGGTTAGGTTAGGTTAGGTTAGGTTAGGTTAGGTTAGGTTAGGTTAGGTTAGGTTAGGTTAGCTTAGGTTAGGTTAGGTTAGGTTAGGTTAGGTTAGGTTAGGTTAGGTTAGGTTAGGTTAGGTTAGGTTAGGTTAGGTTAGGTTAGGTTAGGTTAGGTTAGGTTAGGTTAGGTTAGGTTAGGTTAGGTTAGGTTAGGTCAGGTCAGGTCAGGTCAGGTCAGGTCAGGTCAGGTCAGGTCAGGTCAGGTCAGGTCAGGTTAGGTTAGGTTAGGTTAGGTTAGGTTAGGTTAGGTTAGGTTAGGTTAGGTTAGGTTAGGTTAGGTTAGGTTAGGTTAGGTTAGGTTAGGTTAGGTTAGGTTAGGTTAGGTTAGGTTAGGTTAGGTTAGGTTAGGTTAGGTTAGGTTAGGTTAGCTTAGCTTAGCTTAGCTTAGCTTAGCCTAGCCTAGCTTAGCTTAGCTTAGCTTAGCTTAGCTTAGCTTAGCTTAACTTAGCTTAGCTTAGCTTAGCTTAGCTTAGCTTAGCTTAGCTTAGCTTAGGTTAGGTTAGGTTAGGTTAGGTTAGGTTAGGTTAGGTTAGGTTAGGTTAGGTTAGGTTAGGTTAGGTTAGGTTAGGTTAGGTTAGGTTAGGTTAGGTTAGGTTCGGTTAGGTTAGGTTAGGTTAGGTTAGGTTAGGTTAGGTTAGCTTAGCTTAGCTTAGCTTAGCTTAGCTTAGCTTAGCTTAGCTTAGCTTAGCTTAGCTTAGCTTAGCTTAGGTTAGGTTAGGTTAGGTTAGGTTAGGTTAGGTTAGGTTAGGTTAGGTTACCTTAGCTTAGCTTAGCTTAGCTTAGCTTAGCTTAGCTTAGCTTAGGTTAGGTTAGGTTAGGTTAGGTTAGGTTAGGTTAGGTTAGGTTAGGTTAGGTTAGGTTAGGTTAGGTTAGGTTAGGTTAGGTTAGGTTAGGTTAGGTTAGGTTAGGTTAGGTTAGATTAGGTTAGGTTCGGTTAGGTTAGGTTAGGTTAGGTTAGGTTAGGTTAGGTTAGGTTAGGTTAGGTTAGGTTAGCTTAGCTTAGCTTAGCTTAGCTTAGCTTAGCTTAGCTTAGGTTAGGTTAGGTTAGGTTAGGTTAGGTTAGGTTAGGTTAGGTTAGGTTAGGTTAGGTTAGGTTAGGTTAGGTTAGGTTAGGTTAGGTTAGGTTAGGTTAGGTTAGGTTAGGTTAGGTTAGGTTAGGTTAGGTTAGGTTAGGTTAGGTTAGGTTAGGTTAGGTTAGGTTAGGTTAGCTTAGCTTAGCTTAGCTTAGCTTAGCTTAGCTTAGCTTAGCTTAGCTTAGCTTAGCTTAGGTTAGGTTAGGTTAGGTTAGGTTAGGTTAGCTTAGGTTAGGTTAGGTTAGGTTAGGTTAGGTTAGGTTAGGTTAGGTTAGGTTAGGTTAGGTTAGGTTAGGTTAGCTTAGGTTAGGTTAGGTTAGGTTAGGTTAGGTTAGGTTAGCTTAGCTTAGCTTAGCTTAGCTTAGCTTAGCTTAGCTTAGCTTAGGTTAGGTTAGGTTAGGTTAGGTTAGGTTAGGTTAGGTCAGGTTAGGTTAGGTTAGGTTAGGTTAGGTTAGGTTAGGTTAGGTCAGGTTAGGTTAGGTCAGGTTAGGTTAGGTTAGGTTAGGTTAGGTCAGGTCAGGTCAGGTTAGGTTAGGTTAGGTTAGGTTAGGTTAGGTTAGGTTAGGTTAGGTTAGGTCAGGTCAGGTCAGGTCAGGTCAGGTCAGGTCAGGTCAGGTCAGGTCAGGTTAGGTTAGGTTAGGTTAGGTTAGGTTAGGTTAGGTCAGGTCAGGTTAGGTCAGGTCAGGTCAGGTCAGGTTAGGTCAGGTCAGGTTAGGTTAGGTTAGGTTAGGTTAGGTTAGGTTAGGTTAGGTTAGGTTAGGTTAGGTTAGGTTAGGTTAGGTTAGGTTAGGTTAGGTTAGCTTAGGTTAGGTTAGGTTAGGTTAGGTTAGGTTAGGTTAGGTTAGCTTAGGTTAGCTTAGGTTAGGTTAGGTTAGGTTAGGTTAGGTTAGGTTAGGTTAGGTTAGGTTAGGTTAGGTTAGGTTAGGTTAGGTTAGGTTAGGTTAGGTTAGGTTAGGTTAGGTTAGGTTAGGTTAGGTTAGGTTAGGTTAGGTTAGGTTAGGTTAGGTTAGCTTAGCTTAGCTTAGCTTAGCTTAGCTTAGCTTAGCTTAGCTTAGCTTAGCTTAGCTTAGCTTAGCTTAGCTTAGCTTAGCTTAGGTTAGGTTAGGTTAGGTTAGGTTAGGTTAGGTTAGGTTAGGTTAGGTTAGGTTAGGTTAGGTTAGGTTAGGTTAGGTTAGGTTAGGTTAGGTTAGGTTAGGTTAGCTTAGCTTAGCTTAGCTTAGCTTAGCTTAGCTTAGCTTAGCTTAGCTTAGCTTAGCTTAGGTTAGGTTAGGTTAGGTTAGGTTAGGTTAGGTTAGGTTAGGTTAGGTTAGGTTAGGTTAGGTTAGCTTAGGTTAGGTTAGGTTAGGTTAGGTTAGGTTAGGTTAGGTTAGGTTAGGTTAGGTTAGGTTAGGTTAGGTTAGGTTAGGTTAGCTTAGCTTAGCTTAGCTTAGCTTAGCTTAGCTTAGCTTAGCTTAGCTTAGCTTAGGTTAGGTTAGGTTAGGTTAGGTTAGGTTAGGTTAGGTTAGGTTAGGTTAGGTCAGGTTAGGTTAGGTTAGGTTAGGTTAGGTTAGGTTAGGTTCGGTTAGGTTAGGTTAGGTTAGGTCAGGTTAGGTTAGGTTAGGTTAGGTTAGGTTAGGTCAGGTTAGGTTAGGTCAGGTTAGGTTAGGTTAGGTTAGGTTAGGTCAGGTCAGGTCAGGTTAGGTTAGGTTAGGTTAGGTTAGGTTAGGTTAGGTTAGGTTAGGTTAGGTTAGGTCAGGTCAGGTCAGGTCAGGTCAGGTCAGGTCAGGTCAGGTCAGGTCAGGTCAGGTCAGGTCAGGTCAGGTTAGGTTAGGTTAGGTTAGGTTAGGTTAGGTTAGGTTAGGTCAGGTCAGGTCAGGTTAGGTCAGGTCAGGTTAGGTTAGGTTAGGTTAGGTTAGGTTAGGTTAGGTTAGGTTAGGTTAGGTTAGGTTAGGTTAGGTTAGGTTAGGTTAGGTTAGGTTAGGTTAGGTTAGCTTAGGTTAGGTTAGGTTAGGTTAGGTTAGGTTAGGTTAGGTTAGGTTAGCTTAGGTTAGCTTAGGTTAGGTTAGGTTAGGTTAGGTTAGGTTAGGTTAGGATAGGTTAGGTTAGGTTAGGTTAGGTTAGGTTAGGTTAGGTTAGGTTAGGTTAGGTTAGGTTAGGTTAGGTTAGGTTAGGTTAGGTTAGGTTAGGTTAGGTTAGGTTAGGTTAGGTTAGGTTAGGTTAGGTTAGGTTAGGTTAGGTTAGGTTAGGTTAGGTTAGGTTAGGTTAGCTTAGCTTAGCTTAGCTTAGCTTAGCTTAGCTTAGCTTAGCTTAGCTTAGGTTAGGTTAGGTTAGGTTAGGTTAGGTTAGGTTAGGTTAGGTTAGGTTAGGTTAGGTTAGGTTAGGTTAGGTTAGGTTAGGTTAGGTTAGGTTAGCTTAGCTTAGCTTAGCTTAGCTTAGCTTAGCTTAGCTTAGCTTAGCATAGCTTAGCTTAGGTTAGGTTAGGTTAGGTTAGGTTAGGTTAGGTTAGGTTAGGTTAGGTTAGGTTAGGTTAGGTTAGGTTAGGTTAGGTTAGGTTAGGTTAGGTTAGGTTAGCTAGGTTAGGTTAGGTTAGGTTAGGTCAGGTTAGGTTAGGTCAGGTTAGGTTAGGTCAGGTCAGGTTAGGTTAGGTTAGGTTAGGTTAGGTTAGGTTAGGTTAGGTTAGGTTAGGTCAGGTTAGGTTAGGTCAGGTTAGGTTAGGTCAGGTTAGGTTAGGTTAGGTTAGGTTAGGTCAGGTCAGGTCAGGTTAGGTTAGGTTAGGTTAGGTTAGGTTAGGTCAGGTCAGGTCAGGTCAGGTCAGGTCAGGTCAGGTCAGGTCAGGTCAGGTCAGGTCAGGTTAGGTTAGGTTAGGTTAGGTTAGGTTAGGTTAGGTTAGGTCAGGTCAGGTCAGGTCAGGTCAGGTCAGGTCAGGATAGGTTAGGTTAGGTTAGGTTAGGTTAGGTTAGGTTAGGTTAGGTTAGGTTAGGTTAGGTTAGGTTAGGTTAGGTTAGGTTAGGTTAGGTTAGGTTAGGTTAGGTTAGGTTAGGTTAGGTTAGGTTAGGTTAGGTTAGGTTAGGTTAGGTTAGGTTAGGTTAGGTTAGGTTAGGTTAGGTTAGGTTAGGTTAGGTTAGGTTAGCTTAGGTTAGGTTAGCTTAGCTTAGCTTAGCTTAGCTTAGCTTAGCTTAGCTTAGCTTAGCCTAGCCTAGCCTAGCTTAGCTTAGCTTAGCTTAGCTTAGCTTAGGTTAGGTTAGGTTAGGTTAGGTTAGGTTATGTTAGGTTAGGTTAGGTTAGGTTAGGTTAGGTTAGGTTAGGTTAGGTTAGGTTAGGTTAGGTTAGGTTAGGTTAGGTTCGGTTAGGTTAGGTTAGGTTAGGTTAGGTTAGGTTAGGTTAGGTTAGGTTAGGTTAGGTTAGGTTAGGTTAGGTTAGGTTAGGTTAGGTTAGGTTAGGTTAGGTTAGGTTAGGTTAGGTTAGCTTAGCTTAGCTTAGCTTAGCTTAGCTTAGCTTAGGTTAGGTTAGCTTAGGTTAGGTTAGGTTAGGTTAGGTTAGGTTAGGTTAGGTTAGGTTAGGTTAGGTTAGGTTAGGTTAGCTTAGGTTAGGTTAGGTTAGGTTAGGTTAGGTTAGGTTAGGTTAGGTTAGGTTAGCTTAGGTAGGTTAGGTTAGGTTAGGTTAGGTTAGGTTAGGTTAGGTTAGGTTAGGTTAGGTTAGCTTAGCTTAGCTTAGCTTAGCTTAGCTTAGCTTAGCTTAGCTTAGCTTAGCTTAGGTTAGGTTAGGTTAGGTTAGGTTAGGTTAGGTTAGGTTAGGTTAGGTTAGGTTAGGTTAGGTTAGGTTAGGTTAGGTTAGGTTAGCTTAGCTTATCTTAGCTTAGCTTAGCTTAGCTTAGCTTAGGTTAGGTTAGGTTAGGTTAGGTTAGGTTAGGTTAGGTTAGGTTAGGTTAGGTTAGGTTAGGTTAGGTTAGGTTAGGTTAGGTTAGGTTAGGTTAGGTTAGGTTAGGTTAGATTAGGTTAGGTTCGGTTAGGTTAGGTTAGGTTAGGTTAGGTTAGGTTAGGTTAGGTTAGGTTAGGTTAGGTTAGCTTAGCTTAGCTTAGCTTAGCTTAGCTTAGCTTAGCTTAGGTTAGGTTAGGTTAGGTTAGGTTAGGTTAGGTTAGGTTAGGTTAGGTTAGGTTAGGTTAGGTTAGGTTAGGTTAGGTTAGGTTAGGTTAGGTTAGGTTAGGTTAGGTTAGGTTAGGTTAGGTTAGGTTAGGTTAGGTTAGGTTAGGTTAGGTTAGGTTAGGTTAGGTTAGGTTAGGTTAGGTTAGGTTAGGTTAGGTTAGGTTAGGTTAGCTTAGCTTAGCTTAGCTTAGCTTAGCTTAGCTTAGCTTAGCTTAGCTTAGCTTAGGTTAGGTTAGGTTAGGTTAGGTTAGGTTAGCTTAGGTTAGGTTAGGTTAGGTTAGGTTAGGTTAGGTTAGGTTAGGTTAGGTTAGGTTAGGTTAGGTTAGGTTAGCTTAGGTTAGGTTAGGTTAGGTTAGGTTAGGTTAGGTTAGCTTAGCTTAGCTTAGCTTAGCTTAGCTTAGCTTAGCTTAGGTTAGGTTAGGTTAGGTTAGGTTAGGTTAGGTTAGGTCAGGTTAGGTTAGGTTAGGTTAGGTTAGGTTAGGTTAGGTCAGGTTAGGTTAGGTCAGGTTAGGTTAGGTTAGGTTAGGTTAGGTCAGGTCAGGTCAGGTTAGGTTAGGTTAGGTTAGGTTAGGTTAGGTTAGGTTAGGTTAGGTCAGGTCAGGTCAGGTCAGGTCAGGTCAGGTCAGGTCAGGTCAGGTCAGGTTAGGTTAGGTTAGGTTAGGTTAGGTTAGGTTAGGTCAGGTCAGGTTAGGTCAGGTCAGGTCAGGTTAGGTCAGGTCAGGTTAGGTTAGGTTAGGTTAGGTTAGGTTAGGTTAGGTTAGGTTAGGTTAGGTTAGGTTAGGTTAGGTTAGGTTAGGTTAGGTTAGGTTAGCTTAGGTTAGGTTAGGTTAGGTTAGGTTAGGTTAGGTTAGCTTAGGTTAGCTTAGGTTAGGTTAGGTTAGGTTAGGTTAGGTTAGGTTAGGTTAGGTTAGGTTAGGTTAGGTTAGGTTAGGTTAGGTTAGGTTAGGTTAGGTTAGGTTAGGTTAGGTTAGGTTAGGTTAGGTTAGGTTAGGTTAGGTTAGGTTAGGTTAGGTTAGGTTAGGTTAGGTTAGGTTAGGTTAGGTTAGCTTAGCTTAGCTTAGCTTAGCTTAGCTTAGCTTAGCTTAGCTTAGCTTAGCTTAGCTTAGCTTAGCTTAGCTTAGCTTAGGTTAGGTTAGGTTAGGTAGGTTAGGTTAGGTTAGGTTAGGTTAGGTTAGGTTAGGTTAGGTTAGGTTAGGTTAGGTTAGGTTAGGTTAGGTTAGGTTAGCTTAGCTTAGCTTAGCTTAGCTTAGCTTAGCTTAGCTTAGCTTAGCTTAGCTTAGCTTAGCTTAGGTTAGGTTAGGTTAGGTTAGGTTAGGTTAGGTTAGGTTAGGTTAGGTTAGGTTAGGTTAGCTTAGGTTAGGTTAGGTTAGGTTAGGTTAGGTTAGGTTAGGTTAGGTTAGGTTAGGTTAGGTTAGGTTAGGTTAGGTTAGGTTAGCTTAGCTTAGCTTAGCTTAGCTTAGCTTAGCTTAGCTTAGCTTAGCTTAGGTTAGGTTAGGTTAGGTTAGGTTAGGTTAGGTTAGGTTAGGTTAGGTTAGGTCAGGTTA
Source organism: Amblyomma mixtum (assembly GCF_055824585.1). Classification (NCBI taxonomy): domain Eukaryota; kingdom Metazoa; phylum Arthropoda; class Arachnida; order Ixodida; family Ixodidae; genus Amblyomma; species Amblyomma mixtum. The sequence goes on along the minus strand of NC_143021.1, from coordinate 38,802,194 downwards.
GGTTAGGTTAGGTTAGGTTAGGTTAGGTTAGGTTCGGTTAGGTTAGGTTAGGTTAGGTCAGGTTAGGTTAGGTTAGGTTAGGTTAGGTTAGGTCAGGTTAGGTTAGGTCAGGTTAGGTTAGGTTAGGTTAGGTTAGGTCAGGTCAGGTCAGGTTAGGTTAGGTTAGGTTAGGTTAGGTTAGGTTAGGTTAGGTTAGGTTAGGTTAGGTCAGGTCAGGTCAGGTCAGGTCAGGTCAGGTCAGGTCAGGTCAGGTCAGGTCAGGTCAGGTCAGGTCAGGTTAGGTTAGGTTAGGTTAGGTTAGGTTAGGTTAGGTTAGGTTAGGTTAGGTCAGGTCAGGTCAGGTTAGGTCAGGTCAGGTTAGGTTAGGTTAGGTTAGGTTAGGTTAGGTTAGGTTAGGTTAGGTTAGGTTAGGTTAGGTTAGGTTAGGTTAGGTTAGGTTAGGTTAGGTTAGGTTAGCTTAGGTTAGGTTAGGTTAGGTTAGGTTAGGTTAGGTTAGCTTAGGTTAGCTTAGGTTAGGTTAGGTTAGGTTAGGTTAGGTTAGGTTAGGTTAGGATAGGTTAGGTTAGGTTAGGTTAGGTTAGGTTAGGTTAGGTTAGGTTAGGTTAGGTTAGGTTAGGTTAGGTTAGGTTAGGTTAGGTTAGGTTAGGTTAGGTTAGGTTAGGTTAGGTTAGGTTAGGTTAGGTTAGGTTAGGTTAGGTTAGGTTAGCTTAGCTTAGCTTAGCTTAGCTTAGCTTAGCTTAGCTTAGCTTAGCTTAGGTTAGGTTAGGTTAGGTTAGGTTAGGTTAGGTTAGGTTAGGTTAGGTTAGGTTAGGTTAGGTTAGGTTAGGTTAGGTTAGCTTAGCTTAGCTTAGCTTAGCTTAGCTTAGCTTAGCTTAGCTTAGCATAGCTTAGCTTAGGTTAGGTTAGGTTAGGTTAGGTTAGGTTAGGTTAGGTTAGGTTAGGTTAGGTTAGGTTAGGTTAGGTTAGGTTAGGTTAGGTTAGGTTAGCTAGGTTAGGTTAGGTTAGGTTAGGTCAGGTTAGGTTAGGTCAGGTTAGGTTAGGTCAGGTCAGGTTAGGTTAGGTTAGGTTAGGTTAGGTTAGGTTAGGTTAGGTTAGGTTAGGTCAGGTTAGGTTAGGTCAGGTTAGGTTAGGTCAGGTTAGGTTAGGTTAGGTTAGGTTAGGTCAGGTCAGGTCAGGTTAGGTTAGGTTAGGTTAGGTTAGGTTAGGTTAGGTTAGGTTAGGTTAGGTTAGGTCAGGTCAGGTCAGGTCAGGTCAGGTCAGGTCAGGTCAGGTCAGGTCAGGTCAGGTCAGGTTAGGTTAGGTTAGGTTAGGTTAGGTTAGGTTAGGTTAGGTCAGGTCAGGTCAGGTCAGGTCAGGTCAGGTCAGGATAGGTTAGGTTAGGTTAGGTTAGGTTAGGTTAGGTTAGGTTAGGTTAGGTTAGGTTAGGTTAGGTTAGGTTAGGTTAGGTTAGGTTAGGTTAGGTTAGGTTAGGTTAGGTTAGGTTAGGTTAGGTTAGGTTAGGTTAGGTTAGGTTAGGTTAGGTTAGGTTAGGTTAGGTTAGGTTAGCTTAGCTTAGCTTAGCTTAGCTTAGCTTAGCTTAGCTTAGCTTAGCTTAGGTTAGGTTAGGTTAGGTTAGGTTAGGTTAGGTTAGGTTAGGTTAGGTTAGGTTAGGTTAGGTTAGGTTAGGTTAGGTTAGGTTAGGTTAGGTTAGGTTAGGTTAGCTTAGCTTAGCTTAGCTTAGCTTAGCTTAGCTTAGCTTAGCTTAGCTTAGCATAGCTTAGCTTAGGTTAGGTTAGGTTAGGTTAGGTTAGGTTAGGTTAGGTTAGGTTAGGTTAGGTTAGGTTAGGTTAGGTTAGGTTAGGTTAGGTTAGGTTAGCTAGGTTAGGTTAGGTTAGGTTAGGTCAGGTTAGGTTAGGTCAGGTTAGGTTAGGTCAGGTCAGGTCAGGTTAGGTTAGGTTAGGTTAGGTTAGGTTAGGTTAGGTTAGGTCAGGTTAGGTTAGGTCAGGTTAGGTTAGGTCAGGTTAGGTTAGGTTAGGTTAGGTTAGGTCAGGTCAGGTCAGGTTAGGTTAGGTTAGGTTAGGTTAGGTTAGGTTAGGTTAGGTTAGGTTAGGTCAGGTCAGGTCAGGTCAGGTCAGGTCAGGTCAGGTCAGGTCAGGTTAGGTTAGGTTAGGTTAGGTTAGGTTAGGTTAGGTTAGGTCAGGTCAGGTCAGGTCAGGTCAGGTCAGGTCAGGATAGGTTAGGTTAGGTTAGGTTAGGTTAGGTTAGGTTAGGTTAGGTTAGGTTAGGTTAGGTTAGGTTAGGTTAGGTTAGGTTAGGTTAGGTTAGGTTAGGTTAGGTTAGGTTAGGTTAGGTTAGGTTAGGTTAGGTTAGGTTAGGTTAGGTTAGGTTAGGTTAGGTTAGCTTAGGTTAGGTTAGCTTAGCTTAGCTTAGCTTAGCTTAGCTTAGCTTAGCTTAGCTTAGCCTAGCCTAGCCTAGCTTAGCTTAGCTTAGCTTAGCTTAGCTTAGGTTAGGTTAGGTTAGGTTAGGTTAGGTTAGGTTATGTTAGGTTAGGTTAGGTTAGGTTAGGTTAGGTTAGGTTAGGTTAGGTTAGGTTAGGTTAGGTTAGGTTCGGTTAGGTTAGGTTAGGTTAGGTTAGGTTAGGTTAGGTTAGGTTAGGTTAGGTTAGGTTAGGTTAGGTTAGGTTAGGTTAGGTTAGGTTAGGTTAGGTTAGGTTAGGTTAGGTTAGGTTAGCTTAGCTTAGCTTAGCTTAGCTTAGCTTAGCTTAGGTTAGGTTAGCTTAGGTTAGGTTAGGTTAGGTTAGGTTAGGTTAGGTTAGGTTAGGTTAGGTTAGCTTAGGTTAGGTTAGGTTAGGTTAGGTTAGGTTAGGTTAGGTTAGGTTAGGTTAGGTTAGCTTAGGTTAGGTTAGGTTAGGTTAGGTTAGGTTAGGTTAGCTTAGCTTAGCTTAGCTTAGCTTAGCTTAGCTTAGCTTAGCTTAGCTTAGCTTAGGTTAGGTTAGGTTAGCTTAGCTTAGCTTAGCTTAGCTTAGCTTAGGTTAGGTTAGGTTAGGTTAGGTTAGGTTAGGTTAGGTTAGGTTAGGTTAGCTTAGGTTAGGTTAGGTTAGGTTAGGTTAGGTTAGGTTAGGTTAGGTTAGGTTAGGTTAGGTTAGGTTAGCTTAGGTTAGGTTAGGTTAGGTTAGGTTAGCTTAGCTTAGCTTAGCTTAGCTTAGCTTAGCTCAGCTTAGCTTAGCTTAGGTTAGGTTAGGTTAGGTTAGGTTAGGTTAGGTTAGGTCAGGTTAGGTTAGGTTAGGTTAGGTTAGGTTAGGTTAGGTTAGGTCAGGTTAGGTTAGGTCAGGTTAGGTTAGGTTAGGTTAGGTTAGGTCAGGTCAGGTCAGGTTAGGTTAGGTTAGGTTAGGTTAGGTTAGGTTAGGTTAGGTTAGGTTAGGTTAGGTTAGGTTAGGTTAGGTTAGGTCAGGTCAGGTCAGGTCAGTCAGGTCAGGTCAGGTCAGGTCAGGTCAGGTCAGGTCAGGTCAGGTCAGGTTAGGTTAGGTTAGGTTAGGTTAGGTTAGGTTAGGTCAGGTCAGGTTAGGTCAGGTCAGGTTAGGTTAGGTTAGGTTAGGTTAGGTTAGGTTAGGTTAGGTTAGGTTAGGTTAGGTTAGGTTAGGTTAGGTTAGGTTAGGTTAGGTTAGGTTAGGTTAGGTTAGGTTAGGTTAGCTTAGGTTAGGTTAGGTTAGGTTAGGTTAGGTTAGGTCAGGTTAGGTTAGGTCAGGTTAGGTTAGGTTAGGTTAGGTTAGGTTAGGTCAGGTCAGGTCAGGTTAGGTTAGGTTAGGTTAGGTTAGGTTAGGTTAGGTTAGGTCAGGTCAGGTCAGGTCAGGTCAGGTCAGGTCAGGTCAGGTCAGGTCAGGTCAGGTCAGGTCAGGTCAGGTCAGGTTAGGTTAGGTTAGGTTAGGTTAGGTTAGGTTAGGTTAGGTTAGGTCAGGTCAGGTTAGGTCAGGTCAGGTTAGGTTAGGTTAGGTTAGGTTAGGTTAGGTTAGGTTAGGTTAGGTTAGGTTAGGTTAGGTTAGGTTAGGTTAGGTTAGGTTAGGTTAGGTTAGGTTAGGTTAGGTTAGGTTAGGTTAGGTTAGGTTAGCTTAGCTTAGGTTAGGTTAGGTTAGGTTAGGTTAGGTTAGGTTAGGTTAGGTTAGGTTAGGTTAGGTTAGGTTAGGTTAGGTTAGGTTAGGTTAGGTTAGGTTAGGTTAGGTTAGGTTAGGTTAGGTTAGGTTAGGTTAGGTTAGGTTAGGTTAGGTTAGGTTAGGTTAGGTTAGGTTAGGTCAGGTCAGGTCAGGTCAGGTCAGGTCAGGTCAGGTCAGGTCAGGTCAGGTCAGGTTAGGTCAGGTCAGGTCAGGTTAGGTTAGGTTAGGTTAGGTTAGGTTAGGTTAGGTCAGGTCAGGTCAGGTCAGGTCAGGTCAGGTCAGGTCAGGTCAGGTCAGGTCAGGTCAGGTTAGGTTAGGTTAGGTCAGGTCAGGTCAGGTTAGGTTAGGTTAGGTTAGGTTAGGTTAGGTTAGGTTAGGTTAGGTTAGGTCAGGTCAGGTTAGGTCAGGTCAGGTTAGGTTAGGTTAGGTTAGGTTAGGTTAGGTTAGGTTAGGTTAGGTTAGGTTAGGTTAGGTTAGGTTAGGTTAGGTTAGGTTAGGTTAGGTTAGGTTAGGTTAGGTTAGGTTAGGTTAGGTTAGGTTAGGTTAGCTTAGGTTAGGTTAGGTTAGGTTAGGTTAGGTTAGGTTAGGTTAGGTTAGGTTAGGTTAGGTTAGGTTAGGTTAGGTTAGGTTAGGTTAGGTTAGGTTAGGTTAGGTTAGGTTAGGTTAGGTTAGGTTAGGTCAGGTCAGGTCAGGTCAGGTCAGGTCAGGTCAGGTCAGGTCAGGTCAGGTCAGGTCAGGTTAGGTTAGGTTAGGTTAGGTTAGGTTAGGTTAGGTTAGGTTAGGTTAGGTTAGGTTAGGTTAGGTTAGGTTAGGTTAGGTTAGGTTAGGTTAGGTTAGGTTAGGTTAGGTTAGGTTAGGTTAGGTTAGGTTAGGTTAGGTTAGCTTAGCTTAGCTTAGCTTAGCTTAGCCTAGCCTAGCTTAGCTTAGCTTAGCTTAGCTTAGCTTAGCTTAGCTTAACTTAGCTTAGCTTAGCTTAGCTTAGCTTAGCTTAGCTTAGCTTAGCTTAGGTTAGGTTAGGTTAGGTTAGGTTAGGTTAGGTTAGGTTAGGTTAGGTTAGGTTAGGTTAGGTTAGGTTAGGTTAGGTTAGGTTAGGTTAGGTTAGGTTAGGTTCGGTTAGGTTAGGTTAGGTTAGGTTAGGTTAGGTTAGGTTAGCTTAGCTTAGCTTAGCTTAGCTTAGCTTAGCTTAGCTTAGCTTAGCTTAGCTTAGCTTAGCTTAGGTTAGGTTAGGTTAGGTTAGGTTAGGTTAGGTTAGGTTAGGTTACCTTAGCTTAGCTTAGCTTAGCTTAGCTTAGCTTAGCTTAGGTTAGGTTAGGTTAGGTTAGGTTAGGTTAGGTTAGGTTAGGTTAGGTTAGGTTAGGTTAGGTTAGGTTAGGTTAGGTTAGGTTAGGTTAGGTTAGGTTAGGTTAGGTTAGGTTAGGTTAGGTTAGATTAGGTTAGGTTCGGTTAGGTTAGGTTAGGTTAGGTTAGGTTAGGTTAGGTTAGGTTAGGTTAGGTTAGGTTAGCTTAGCTTAGCTTAGCTTAGCTTAGCTTAGCTTAGCTTAGGTTAGGTTAGGTTAGGTTAGGTTAGGTTAGGTTAGGTTAGGTTAGGTTAGGTTAGGTTAGGTTAGGTTAGGTTAGGTTAGGTTAGGTTAGGTTAGGTTAGGTTAGGTTAGGTTAGGTTAGGTTAGGTTAGGTTAGGTTAGGTTAGGTTAGGTTAGGTTAGGTTAGGTTAGGTTAGCTTAGCTTAGCTTAGCTTAGCTTAGCTTAGCTTAGCTTAGCTTAGCTTAGCTTAGCTTAGGTTAGGTTAGGTTAGGTTAGGTTAGGTTAGCTTAGGTTAGGTTAGGTTAGGTTAGGTTAGGTTAGGTTAGGTTAGGTTAGGTTAGGTTAGGTTAGGTTAGGTTAGCTTAGGTTAGGTTAGGTTAGGTTAGGTTAGGTTAGGTTAGCTTAGCTTAGCTTAGCTTAGCTTAGCTTAGCTTAGCTTAGCTTAGGTTAGGTTAGGTTAGGTTAGGTTAGGTTAGGTTAGGTCAGGTTAGGTTAGGTTAGGTTAGGTTAGGTTAGGTTAGGTTAGGTCAGGTTAGGTTAGGTCAGGTTAGGTTAGGTTAGGTTAGGTTAGGTCAGGTCAGGTCAGGTTAGGTTAGGTTAGGTTAGGTTAGGTTAGGTTAGGTTAGGTTAGGTTAGGTCAGGTCAGGTCAGGTCAGGTCAGGTCAGGTCAGGTCAGGTCAGGTCAGGTTAGGTTAGGTTAGGTTAGGTTAGGTTAGGTTAGGTCAGGTCAGGTTAGGTCAGGTCAGGTCAGGTTAGGTCAGGTCAGGTTAGGTTAGGTTAGGTTAGGTTAGGTTAGGTTAGGTTAGGTTAGGTTAGGTTAGGTTAGGTTAGGTTAGGTTAGGTTAGGTTAGGTTAGCTTAGGTTAGGTTAGGTTAGGTTAGGTTAGGTTAGGTTAGCTTAGGTTAGCTTAGGTTAGGTTAGGTTAGGTTAGGTTAGGTTAGGTTAGGTTAGGTTAGGTTAGGTTAGGTTAGGTTAGGTTAGGTTAGGTTAGGTTAGGTTAGGTTAGGTTAGGTTAGGTTAGGTTAGGTTAGGTTAGGTTAGGTTAGGTTAGGTTAGGTTAGGTTAGGTTAGGTTAGGTTAGGTTAGCTTAGCTTAGCTTAGCTTAGCTTAGCTTAGCTTAGCTTAGCTTAGCTTAGCTTAGCTTAGCTTAGCTTAGCTTAGCTTAGGTTAGGTTAGGTTAGGTTAGGTTAGGTTAGGTTAGGTTAGGTTAGGTTAGGTTAGGTTAGGTTAGGTTAGGTTAGGTTAGGTTAGGTTAGGTTAGGTTAGGTTAGCTTAGCTTAGCTTAGCTTAGCTTAGCTTAGCTTAGCTTAGCTTAGCTTAGCTTAGCTTAGGTTAGGTTAGGTTAGGTTAGGTTAGGTTAGGTTAGGTTAGGTTAGGTTAGGTTAGGTTAGGTTAGCTTAGGTTAGGTTAGGTTAGGTTAGGTTAGGTTAGGTTAGGTTAGGTTAGGTTAGGTTAGGTTAGGTTAGGTTAGGTTAGCTTAGCTTAGCTTAGCTTAGCTTAGCTTAGCTTAGCTTAGCTTAGCTTAGCTTAGGTTAGGTTAGGTTAGGTTAGGTTAGGTTAGGTTAGGTTAGGTTAGGTTAGGTTAGGTCAGGTTAGGTTAGGTTAGGTTAGGTTAGGTTAGGTTAGGTTCGGTTAGGTTAGGTTAGGTTAGGTCAGGTTAGGTTAGGTTAGGTTAGGTTAGGTTAGGTCAGGTTAGGTTAGGTCAGGTTAGGTTAGGTTAGGTTAGGTTAGGTCAGGTCAGGTCAGGTTAGGTTAGGTTAGGTTAGGTTAGGTTAGGTTAGGTTAGGTTAGGTTAGGTTAGGTCAGGTCAGGTCAGGTCAGGTCAGGTCAGGTCAGGTCAGGTCAGGTCAGGTCAGGTCAGGTCAGGTCAGGTTAGGTTAGGTTAGGTTAGGTTAGGTTAGGTTAGGTTAGGTTAGGTTAGGTCAGGTCAGGTCAGGTTAGGTCAGGTCAGGTTAGGTTAGGTTAGGTTAGGTTAGGTTAGGTTAGGTTAGGTTAGGTTAGGTTAGGTTAGGTTAGGTTAGGTTAGGTTAGGTTAGGTTAGCTTAGGTTAGGTTAGGTTAGGTTAGGTTAGGTTAGGTTAGGTTAGGTTAGCTTAGGTTAGCTTAGGTTAGGTTAGGTTAGGTTAGGTTAGGTTAGGTTAGGTTAGGATAGGTTAGGTTAGGTTAGGTTAGGTTAGGTTAGGTTAGGTTAGGTTAGGTTAGGTTAGGTTAGGTTAGGTTAGGTTAGGTTAGGTTAGGTTAGGTTAGGTTAGGTTAGGTTAGGTTAGGTTAGGTTAGGTTAGGTTAGGTTAGGTTAGGTTAGGTTAGCTTAGCTTAGCTTAGCTTAGCTTAGCTTAGCTTAGCTTAGCTTAGCTTAGGTTAGGTTAGGTTAGGTTAGGTTAGGTTAGGTTAGGTTAGGTTAGGTTAGGTTAGGTTAGGTTAGGTTAGGTTAGGTTAGGTTAGGTTAGGTTAGCTTAGCTTAGCTTAGCTTAGCTTAGCTTAGCTTAGCTTAGCTTAGCATAGCTTAGCTTAGGTTAGGTTAGGTTAGGTTAGGTTAGGTTAGGTTAGGTTAGGTTAGGTTAGGTTAGGTTAGGTTAGGTTAGGTTAGGTTAGGTTAGGTTAGCTAGGTTAGGTTAGGTTAGGTTAGGTCAGGTTAGGTTAGGTCAGGTTAGGTTAGGTCAGGTCAGGTTAGGTTAGGTTAGGTTAGGTTAGGTTAGGTTAGGTTAGGTTAGGTTAGGTCAGGTTAGGTTAGGTCAGGTTAGGTTAGGTCAGGTTAGGTTAGGTTAGGTTAGGTTAGGTCAGGTCAGGTCAGGTTAGGTTAGGTTAGGTTAGGTTAGGTTAGGTCAGGTCAGGTCAGGTCAGGTCAGGTCAGGTCAGGTCAGGTCAGGTCAGGTCAGGTCAGGTTAGGTTAGGTTAGGTTAGGTTAGGTTAGGTTAGGTTAGGTCAGGTCAGGTCAGGTCAGGTCAGGTCAGGTCAGGATAGGTTAGGTTAGGTTAGGTTAGGTTAGGTTAGGTTAGGTTAGGTTAGGTTAGGTTAGGTTAGGTTAGGTTAGGTTAGGTTAGGTTAGGTTAGGTTAGGTTAGGTTAGGTTAGGTTAGGTTAGGTTAGGTTAGGTTAGGTTAGGTTAGGTTAGGTTAGGTTAGGTTAGGTTAGGTTAGGTTAGCTTAGGTTAGGTTAGCTTAGCTTAGCTTAGCTTAGCTTAGCTTAGCTTAGCTTAGCTTAGCCTAGCCTAGCCTAGCTTAGCTTAGCTTAGCTTAGCTTAGCTTAGGTTAGGTTAGGTTAGGTTAGGTTAGGTTATGTTAGGTTAGGTTAGGTTAGGTTAGGTTAGGTTAGGTTAGGTTAGGTTAGGTTAGGTTAGGTTAGGTTCGGTTAGGTTAGGTTAGGTTAGGTTAGGTTAGGTTAGGTTAGGTTAGGTTAGGTTAGGTTAGGTTAGGTTAGGTTAGGTTAGGTTAGGTTAGGTTAGGTTAGGTTAGCTTAGCTTAGCTTAGCTTAGCTTAGCTTAGCTTAGGTTAGGTTAGCTTAGGTTAGGTTAGGTTAGGTTAGGTTAGGTTAGGTTAGGTTAGGTTAGGTTAGGTTAGGTTAGGTTAGCTTAGGTTAGGTTAGGTTAGGTTAGGTTAGGTTAGGTTAGGTTAGGTTAGGTTAGCTTAGGTTAGGTTAGGTTAGGTTAGGTTAGGTTAGGTTAGGTTAGGTTAGGTTAGGTTAGCTTAGCTTAGCTTAGCTTAGCTTAGCTTAGCTTAGCTTAGCTTAGCTTAGCTTAGCTTAGGTTAGGTTAGGTTAGGTTAGGTTAGGTTAGGTTAGGTTAGGTTAGGTTAGGTTAGGTTAGGTTAGGTTAGGTTAGGTTAGGTTAGCTTAGCTTATCTTAGCTTAGCTTAGCTTAGCTTAGCTTAGCTTAGCTTAGCTTAGCTTAGCTTAGCTTAGCTTAGCTTAGGTTAGGTTAGGTTAGGTTAGGTTAGGTTAGGTTAGGTTAGGTTAGGTTAGGTTAGGTTAGCTTAGGTTAGGTTAGGTTAGGTTAGGTTAGGTTAGGTTAGGTTAGGTTAGGTTAGGTTAGGTTAGGTTAGGTTAGGTTAGCTTAGGTTAGGTTAGGTTAGGTTAGGTTAGCTTAGCTTAGCTTAGCTTAGCTTAGCTTAGCTCAGCTTAGCTTAGCTTAGGTTAGGTTAGGTTAGGTTAGGTTAGGTTAGGTTAGGTCAGGTTAGGTTAGGTTAGGTTAGGTTAGGTTAGGTTAGGTTAGGTTAGGTCAGGTTAGGTTAGGTCAGGTTAGGTTAGGTTAGGTTAGGTTAGGTCAGGTCAGGTCAGGTTAGGTTAGGTTAGGTTAGGTCAGGTCAGGTCAGGTTAGGTTAGGTTAGGTTAGGTTAGGTTAGGTCAGGTTAGGTTAGGTCAGGTTAGGTTAGGTCAGGTCAGGTCAGGTTAGGTTAGGTTAGGTTAGGTTAGGTTAGGTTAGGTTAGGTTAGGTCAGGTTAGGTTAGGTCAGGTTAGGTTAGGTCAGGTTAGGTTAGGTTAGGTTAGGTTAGGTCAGGTCAGGTCAGGTTAGGTTAGGTTAGGTTAGGTTAGGTTAGGTTAGGTTAGGTTAGGTTAGGTTAGGTCAGGTCAGGTCAGGTCAGGTCAGGTCAGGTCAGGTCAGGTCAGGTCAGGTCAGGTTAGGTTAGGTTAGGTTAGGTTAGGTTAGGTTAGGTTAGGTCAGGTCAGGTCAGGTCAGGTCAGGTCAGGTCAGGATAGGTTAGGTTAGGTTAGGTTAGGTTAGGTTAGGTTAGGTTAGGTTAGGTTAGGTTAGGTTAGGTTAGGTTAGGTTAGGTTAGGTTAGGTTAGGTTAGGTTAGGTTAGGTTAGGTTAGGTTAGGTTAGGTTAGGTTAGGTTAGGTTAGGTTAGGTTAGGTTAGGTTAGGTTAGCTTAGGTTAGGTTAGCTTAGCTTAGCTTAGCTTAGCTTAGCTTAGCTTAGCTTAGCCTAGCCTAGCCTAGCTTAGCTTAGCTTAGCTTAGCTTAGCTTAGGTTAGGTTAGGTTAGGTTAGGTTAGGTTAGGTTATGTTAGGTTAGGTTAGGTTAGGTTAGGTTAGGTTAGGTTAGGTTAGGTTAGGTTAGGTTAGGTTAGGTTAGGTTAGGTTAGGTTAGCTTAGCTTAGCTTAGCTTAGCTTAGCTTAGCTTAGGTTAGGTTAGCTTAGGTTAGGTTAGGTTAGGTTAGGTTAGGTTAGGTTAGGTTAGGTTAGGTTAGCTTAGGTTAGGTTAGGTTAGGTTAGGTTAGGTTAGGTTAGGTTAGGTTAGGTTAGCTTAGGTTAGGTTAGGTTAGGTTAGGTTAGGTTAGCTTAGCTTAGCTTAGCTTAGCTTAGCTTAGCTTAGCTTAGCTTAGCTTAGCTTAGCTTAGGTTAGGTTAGGTTAGGTTAGGTTAGGTTAGGTTAGGTTAGGTTAGGTTAGGTTAGGTTAGGTTAGGTTAGGTTAGGTTAGGTTAGGTTAGGTTAGCTTAGCTTATCTTAGCTTAGCTTAGCTTAGCTTAGCTTAGCTTAGCTTAGCTTAGCTTAGCTTAGCTTAGCTTAGCTTAGCTTAGGTTAGGTTAGGTTAGGTTAGGTTAGGTTAGGTTAGGTTAGGTTAGGTTAGGTTAGGTTAGGTTAGCTTAGGTTAGGTTAGGTTAGGTTAGGTTAGGTTAGGTTAGGTTAGGTTAGGTTAGGTTAGGTTAGGTTAGCTTAGGTTAGGTTAGGTTAGGTTAGGTTAGCTTAGCTTAGCTTAGCTTAGCTTAGCTTAGCTCAGCTTAGCTTAGCTTAGGTTAGGTTAGGTTAGGTTAGGTTAGGTTAGGTTAGGTCAGGTTAGGTTAGGTTAGGTTAGGTTAGGTTAGGTTAGGTTAGGTCAGGTTAGGTTAGGTCAGGTTAGGTTAGGTTAGGTTAGGTTAGGTCAGGTCAGGTCAGGTTAGGTTAGGTTAGGTTAGGTTAGGTTAGGTTAGGTTAGGTTAGGTTAGGTTAGGTTAGGTTAGGTTAGGTCAGGTCAGGTCAGGTCAGTCAGGTCAGGTCAGGTCAGGTCAGGTCAGGTCAGGTCAGGTCAGGTCAGGTTAGGTTAGGTTAGGTTAGGTTAGGTTAGGTTAGGTCAGGTCAGGTTAGGTCAGGTCAGGTTAGGTTAGGTTAGGTTAGGTTAGGTTAGGTTAGGTTAGGTTAGGTTAGGTTAGGTTAGGTTAGGTTAGGTTAGGTTAGGTTAGGTTAGGTTAGGTTAGGTTAGCTTAGGTTAGGTTAGGTTAGGTTAGGTTAGGTTAGGTCAGGTTAGGTTAGGTCAGGTTAGGTTAGGTTAGGTTAGGTTAGGTTAGGTCAGGTCAGGTCAGGTTAGGTTAGGTTAGGTTAGGTTAGGTTAGGTTAGGTTAGGTCAGGTCAGGTCAGGTCAGGTCAGGTCAGGTCAGGTCAGGTCAGGTCAGGTCAGGTCAGGTCAGGTCAGGTCAGGTCAGGTCAGGTTAGGTTAGGTTAGGTTAGGTTACGTTAGGTTAGGTTAGGTTAGGTTAGGTTAGGTCAGGTCAGGTTAGGTCAGGTCAGGTTAGGTTAGGTTAGGTTAGGTTAGGTTAGGTTAGGTTAGGTTAGGTTAGGTTAGGTTAGGTTAGGTTAGGTTAGGTTAGGTTAGGTTAGGTTAGGTTAGGTTAGGTTAGCTTAGCTTAGGTTAGGTTAGGTTAGGTTAGGTTAGGTTAGGTTAGGTTAGGTTAGGTTAGGTTAGGTTAGGTTAGGTTAGGTTAGGTTAGGTTAGGTTAGGTTAGGTTAGGTTAGGTTAGGTTAGGTTAGGTTAGGTTAGGTTAGGTTAGGTTAGGTTAGGTTAGGTTAGGTTAGGTCAGGTCAGGTCAGGTCAGGTCAGGTCAGGTCAGGTCAGGTCAGGTCAGGTCAGGTTAGGTCAGGTCAGGTCAGGTTAGGTTAGGTTAGGTTAGGTTAGGTTAGGTTAGGTCAGGTCAGGTCAGGTCAGGTCAGGTCAGGTCAGGTCAGGTCAGGTCAGGTCAGGTTAGGTTAGGTTAGGTCAGGTCAGGTCAGGTTAGGTTAGGTTAGGTTAGGTTAGGTTAGGTTAGGTTAGGTTAGGTTAGGTCAGGTCAGGTTAGGTCAGGTCAGGTTAGGTTAGGTTAGGTTAGGTTAGGTTAGGTTAGGTTAGGTTAGGTTAGGTTAGGTTAGGTTAGGTTAGGTTAGGTTAGGTTAGGTTAGGTTAGGTTAGGTTAGGTTAGGTTAGGTTAGGTTAGGTTAGGTTAGCTTAGGTTAGGTTAGGTTAGGTTAGGTTAGGTTAGGTTAGGTTAGGTTAGGTTAGGTTAGGTTAGGTTAGGTTAGGTTAGGTTAGGTTAGGTTAGGTTAGGTTAGGTTAGGTTAGGTTAGGTTAGGTTAGGTTAGGTTAGGTTAGGTCAGGTCAGGTCAGGTCAGGTCAGGTCAGGTCAGGTCAGGTCAGGTCAGGTCAGGTCAGGTTAGGTTAGGTTAGGTTAGGTTAGGTTAGGTTAGGTTAGGTTAGGTTAGGTTAGGTTAGGTTAGGTTAGGTTAGGTTAGGTTAGGTTAGGTTAGGTTAGGTTAGGTTAGGTTAGGTTAGGTTAGGTTAGGTTAGGTTAGGTTAGCTTAGCTTAGCTTAGCTTAGCTTAGCCTAGCCTAGCTTAGCTTAGCTTAGCTTAGCTTAGCTTAGCTTAGCTTAACTTAGCTTAGCTTAGCTTAGCTTAGCTTAGCTTAGCTTAGCTTAGCTTAGCTTAGCTTAGGTTAGGTTAGGTTAGGTTAGGTTAGGTTAGGTTAGGTTAGGTTAGGTTAGGTTAGGTTAGGTTAGGTTAGGTTCGGTTAGGTTAGGTTAGGTTAGGTTAGGTTAGGTTAGGTTAGCTTAGCTTAGCTTAGCTTAGCTTAGCTTAGCTTAGCTTAGCTTAGCTTAGCTTAGCTTAGGTTAGGTTAGGTTAGGTTAGGTTAGGTTAGGTTAGGTTAGGTTACCTTAGCTTAGCTTAGCTTAGCTTAGCTTAGCTTAGCTTAGCTTAGGTTAGGTTAGGTTAGGTTAGGTTAGGTTAGGTTAGGTTAGGTTAGGTTAGGTTAGGTTAGGTTAGGTTAGGTTAGGTTAGGTTAGGTTAGGTTAGGTTAGGTTAGGTTAGGTTAGGTTAGATTAGGTTAGGTTCGGTTAGGTTAGGTTAGGTTAGGTTAGGTTAGGTTAGGTTAGGTTAGGTTAGGTTAGCTTAGCTTAGCTTAGCTTAGCTTAGCTTAGCTTAGCTTAGCTTAGCTTAGGTTAGGTTAGGTTAGGTTAGGTTAGGTTAGGTTAGGTTAGGTTAGGTTAGGTTAGGTTAGGTTAGGTTAGGTTAGGTTAGGTTAGGTTAGGTTAGGTTAGGTTAGGTTAGGTTAGGTTAGGTTAGGTTAGGTTAGGTTAGGTTAGGTTAGGTTAGGTTAGGTTAGCTTAGCTTAGCTTAGCTTAGCTTAGCTTAGCTTAGCTTAGCTTAGGTTAGGTTAGGTTAGGTTAGGTTAGGTTAGGTTAGGTTAGCTTAGGTTAGGTTAGGTTAGGTTAGGTTAGGTTAGGTTAGGTTAGGTTAGGTTAGGTTAGGTTAGGTTAGGTTAGGTTAGGTTAGCTTAGGTTAGGTTAGGTTAGGTTAGGTTAGGTTAGGTTAGCTTAGCTTAGCTTAGCTTAGCTTAGCTTAGCTTAGCTTAGCTTAGCTTAGGTTAGGTTAGGTTAGGTTAGGTTAGGTTAGGTTAGGTCAGGTTAGGTTAGGTTAGGTTAGGTTAGGTTAGGTTAGGTTAGGTCAGGTTAGGTTAGGTCAGGTTAGGTTAGGTTAGGTTAGGTTAGGTCAGGTCAGGTCAGGTTAGGTTAGGTTAGGTTAGGTTAGGTTAGGTTAGGTTAGGTTAGGTTAGGTCAGGTCAGGTCAGGTCAGGTCAGGTCAGGTCAGGTCAGGTCAGGTCAGGTCAGGTCAGGTTAGGTTAGGTTAGGTTAGGTTAGGTTAGGTTAGGTCAGGTCAGGTTAGGTCAGGTCAGGTCAGGTTAGGTCAGGTCAGGTTAGGTTAGGTTAGGTTAGGTTAGGTTAGGTTAGGTTAGGTTAGGTTAGGTTAGGTTAGGTTAGGTTAGGTTAGGTTAGCTTAGGTTAGGTTAGGTTAGGTTAGGTTAGGTTAGGTTAGCTTAGGTTAGCTTAGGTTAGGTTAGGTTAGGTTAGGTTAGGTTAGGTTAGGTTAGGTTAGGTTAGGTTAGGTTAGGTTAGGTTAGGTTAGGTTAGGTTAGGTTAGGTTAGGTTAGGTTAGGTTAGGTTAGGTTAGGTTAGGTTAGGTTAGGTTAGGTTAGGTTAGGTTAGGTTAGGTTAGGTTAGGTTAGCTTAGCTTAGCTTAGCTTAGCTTAGCTTAGCTTAGCTTAGCTTAGCTTAGCTTAGCTTAGCTTAGGTTAGGTTAGGTTAGGTTAGGTTAGGTTAGGTTAGGTTAGGTTAGGTTAGGTTAGGTTAGGTTAGGTTAGGTTAGGTTAGCTTAGCTTAGCTTAGCTTAGCTTAGCTTAGCTTAGCTTAGCTTAGCTTAGGTTAGGTTAGGTTAGGTTAGGTTAGGTTAGGTTAGGTTAGGTTAGGTTAGGTTAGGTTAGCTTAGGTTAGGTTAGGTTAGGTTAGGTTAGGTTAGGTTAGGTTAGGTTAGGTTAGGTTAGGTTAGGTTAGGTTAGGTTAGGTTAGGTTAGGTTAGCTTAGCTTAGCTTAGCTTAGCTTAGCTTAGCTTAGGTTAGGTTAGGTTAGGTTAGGTTAGGTTAGGTTAGGTTAGGTTAGGTCAGGTTAGGTTAGGTTAGGTTAGGTTAGGTTAGGTTAGGTTCGGTTAGGTTAGGTTAGGTTAGGTCAGGTTAGGTTAGGTTAGGTTAGGTTAGGTTAGGTCAGGTTAGGTTAGGTCAGGTTAGGTTAGGTTAGGTTAGGTTAGGTCAGGTCAGGTCAGGTTAGGTTAGGTTAGGTTAGGTTAGGTTAGGTTAGGTTAGGTTAGGTTAGGTTAGGTCAGGTCAGGTCAGGTCAGGTCAGGTCAGGTCAGGTCAGGTCAGGTCAGGTCAGGTCTGGTCAGGTCAGGTTAGGTTAGGTTAGGTTAGGTTAGGTTAGGTTAGGTTAGGTTAGGTTAGGTTAGGTCAGGTCAGGTCAGGTTAGGTCAGGTCAGGTTAGGTTAGGTTAGGTTAGGTTAGGTTAGGTTAGGTTAGGTTAGGTTAGGTTAGGTTAGGTTAGGTTAGGTTAGGTTAGGTTAGGTTAGGTTAGGTTAGGTTAGCTTAGGTTAGGTTAGGTTAGGTTAGGTTAGGTTAGGTTAGGTTAGGTTAGCTTAGGTTAGCTTAGGTTAGG
The DNA here is from genome assembly GCF_055824585.1 of Amblyomma mixtum. NCBI lineage: Eukaryota > Metazoa > Arthropoda > Arachnida > Ixodida > Ixodidae > Amblyomma > Amblyomma mixtum. The sequence continues at coordinate 38,786,352 of NC_143021.1, read as the reverse complement.
TTAGGTTAGGTTAGGTTAGGTTAGGTTAGGTTAGGTTAGGATAGGTTAGGTTAGGTTAGGTTAGGTTAGGTTAGGTTAGGTTAGGTTAGGTTAGGTTAGGTTAGGTTAGGTTAGGTTAGGTTAGGTTAGGTTAGGTTAGGTTAGGTTAGGTTAGGTTAGGTTAGGTTAGGTTAGGTTAGGTTAGGTTAGGTTAGGTTAGCTTAGCTTAGCTTAGCTTAGCTTAGCTTAGCTTAGCTTAGCTTAGCTTAGGTTAGGTTAGGTTAGGTTAGGTTAGGTTAGGTTAGGTTAGGTTAGGTTAGGTTAGGTTAGGTTAGGTTAGGTTAGGTTAGCTTAGCTTAGCTTAGCTTAGCTTAGCTTAGCTTAGCTTAGCTTAGCATAGCTTAGCTTAGGTTAGGTTAGGTTAGGTTAGGTTAGGTTAGGTTAGGTTAGGTTAGGTTAGGTTAGGTTAGGTTAGGTTAGGTTAGGTTAGGTTAGGTTAGGTTAGGTTAGCTAGGTTAGGTTAGGTTAGGTTAGGTCAGGTTAGGTTAGGTCAGGTTAGGTTAGGTCAGGTCAGGTCAGGTTAGGTTAGGTTAGGTTAGGTTAGGTTAGGTTAGGTTAGGTTAGGTCAGGTTAGGTTAGGTCAGGTTAGGTTAGGTCAGGTTAGGTTAGGTTAGGTTAGGTTAGGTCAGGTCAGGTCAGGTTAGGTTAGGTTAGGTTAGGTTAGGTTAGGTTAGGTTAGGTTAGGTTAGGTTAGGTCAGGTCAGGTCAGGTCAGGTCAGGTCAGGTCAGGTCAGGTCAGGTCAGGTCAGGTCAGGTTAGGTTAGGTTAGGTTAGGTTAGGTTAGGTTAGGTTAGGTCAGGTCAGGTCAGGTCAGGTCAGGTCAGGTCAGGATAGGTTAGGTTAGGTTAGGTTAGGTTAGGTTAGGTTAGGTTAGGTTAGGTTAGGTTAGGTTAGGTTAGGTTAGGTTAGGTTAGGTTAGGTTAGGTTAGGTTAGGTTAGGTTAGGTTAGGTTAGGTTAGGTTAGGTTAGGTTAGGTTAGGTTAGGTTAGGTTAGCTTAGGTTAGGTTAGCTTAGCTTAGCTTAGCTTAGCTTAGCTTAGCTTAGCTTAGCTTAGCCTAGCCTAGCCTAGCTTAGCTTAGCTTAGCTTAGCTTAGCTTAGGTTAGGTTAGGTTAGGTTAGGTTAGGTTAGGTTATGTTAGGTTAGGTTAGGTTAGGTTAGGTTAGGTTAGGTTAGGTTAGGTTAGGTTAGGTTAGGTTAGGTTAGGTTCGGTTAGGTTAGGTTAGGTTAGGTTAGGTTAGGTTAGGTTAGGTTAGGTTAGGTTAGGTTAGGTTAGGTTAGGTTAGGTTAGGTTAGGTTAGGTTAGGTTAGGTTAGGTTAGGTTAGCTTAGCTTAGCTTAGCTTAGCTTAGCTTAGCTTAGCTTAGGTTAGGTTAGCTTAGGTTAGGTTAGGTTAGGTTAGGTTAGGTTAGGTTAGGTTAGGTTAGGTTAGGTTAGCTTAGGTTAGGTTAGGTTAGGTTAGGTTAGGTTAGGTTAGGTTAGGTTAGGTTAGCTTAGGTTAGGTTAGGTTAGGTTAGGTTAGGTTAGGTTAGGTTAGGTTAGGTTAGCTTAGCTTAGCTTAGCTTAGCTTAGCTTAGCTTAGCTTAGCTTAGCTTAGCTTAGCTTAGGTTAGGTTAGGTTAGGTTAGGTTAGGTTAGGTTAGGTTAGGTTAGGTTAGGTTAGGTTAGGTTAGGTTAGGTTAGGTTAGGTTAGCTTAGCTTATCTTAGCTTAGCTTAGCTTAGCTTAGCTTAGCTTAGCTTAGCTTAGCTTAGCTTAGCTTAGCTTAGGTTAGGTTAGGTTAGGTTAGGTTAGGTTAGGTTAGGTTAGGTTAGGTTAGGTTAGGTTAGCTTAGGTTAGGTTAGGTTAGGTTAGGTTAGGTTAGGTTAGGTTAGGTTAGGTTAGGTTAGGTTAGGTTAGGTTAGCTTAGGTTAGGTTAGGTTAGGTTAGGTTAGCTTAGCTTAGCTTAGCTTAGCTTAGCTTAGCTCAGCTTAGCTTAGCTTAGGTTAGGTTAGGTTAGGTTAGGTTAGGTTAGGTTAGGTCAGGTTAGGTTAGGTTAGGTTAGGTTAGGTTAGGTTAGGTTAGGTTAGGTCAGGTTAGGTTAGGTCAGGTTAGGTTAGGTTAGGTTAGGTTAGGTCAGGTCAGGTCAGGTTAGGTTAGGTTAGGTTAGGTTAGGTTAGGTTAGGTTAGGTTAGGTTAGGTTAGGTTAGGTTAGGTTAGGTTAGGTCAGGTCAGGTCAGGTCAGTCAGGTCAGGTCAGGTCAGGTCAGGTCAGGTCAGGTCAGGTCAGGTCAGGTTAGGTTAGGTTAGGTTAGGTTAGGTTAGGTTAGGTCAGGTCAGGTTAGGTCAGGTCAGGTTAGGTTAGGTTAGGTTAGGTTAGGTTAGGTTAGGTTAGGTTAGGTTAGGTTAGGTTAGGTTAGGTTAGGTTAGGTTAGGTTAGCTTAGGTTAGGTTAGGTTAGGTTAGGTTAGGTTAGGTCAGGTTAGGTTAGGTCAGGTTAGGTTAGGTTAGGTTAGGTTAGGTCAGGTCAGGTCAGGTTAGGTTAGGTTAGGTTAGGTTAGGTTAGGTTAGGTTAGGTTAGGTCAGGTCAGGTCAGGTCAGGTCAGGTCAGGTCAGGTCAGGTCAGGTCAGGTCAGGTCAGGTCAGGTCAGGTCAGGTTAGGTTAGGTTAGGTTAGGTTAGGTTAGGTTAGGTTAGGTTAGGTTAGGTTAGGTCAGGTCAGGTTAGGTCAGGTCAGGTTAGGTTAGGTTAGGTTAGGTTAGGTTAGGTTAGGTTAGGTTAGGTTAGGTTAGGTTAGGTTAGGTTAGGTTAGGTTAGGTTAGGTTAGGTTAGGTTAGGTTAGGTTAGGTTAGCTTAGCTTAGGTTAGGTTAGGTTAGGTTAGGTTAGGTTAGGTTAGGTTAGGTTAGGTTAGGTTAGGTTAGGTTAGGTTAGGTTAGGTTAGGTTAGGTTAGGTTAGGTTAGGTTAGGTTAGGTTAGGTTAGGTTAGGTTAGGTTAGGTTAGGTTAGGTTAGGTTAGGTTAGGTTAGGTCAGGTCAGGTCAGGTCAGGTCAGGTCAGGTCAGGTCAGGTCAGGTCAGGTTAGGTTAGGTCAGGTCAGGTCAGGTTAGGTTAGGTTAGGTTAGGTTAGGTTAGGTTAGGTTAGGTTAGGTTAGGTTAGGTTAGGTTAGGTTAGGTTAGGTTAGGTTAGGTTAGGTTAGGTTAGGTTAGGTTAGGTTAGGTTAGGTTAGGTTAGGTTAGGTTAGGTTAGGTTAGGTTAGGTTAGGTTAGCTTAGGTTAGGTTAGCTTAGCTTAGCTTAGCTTAGCTTAGCTTAGCTTAGCTTAGCTTAGCTTAGCTTAGCCTAGCCTAGCCTAGCTTAGCTTAGCTTAGCTTAGCTTAGCTTAGCTTAGCTTAGCTTAGCTTAGCTTAGCTTAGCTTAGCTTAGCTTAGCTTAGCTTAGCTTAGGTTAGGTTAGGTTAGGTTAGGTTAGGTTAGGTTAGGTTAGGTTAGGTTAGGTTAGGTTAGGTTAGGTTAGGTTAGGTTAGGTTAGGTTAGGTTAGGTTAGGTTAGGTTAGGTTAGGTTAGCTTAGCTTAGCTTAGCTTAGCTTAGCTTAGCTTAGCTTAGCTTAGCTTAGCTTAGCTTAGGTTAGGTTAGGTTAGGTTAGGTTAGGTTAGGTTAGGTTAGGTTAGCTTAGCTTAGCTTAGCTTAGCTTAGCTTAGCTTAGCTTAGCTTAGCTTAGCTTAGGTTAGGTTAGGTTAGGTTAGGTTAGGTTAGGTTAGGTTAGGTTAGGTTAGGTTAGCTTAGGTTAGGTTAGGTTAGGTTAGGTTAGGTTAGGTTAGGTTAGGTTAGGTTAGGTTAGGTTAGGTTAGGTTAGGTTAGGTTAGGTTAGGTTAGGTTAGGTTCGGTTAGGTTAGGTTAGGTTAGGTTAGGTTAGGTTAGGTTAGGTTAGGTTAGGTTAGCTTAGCTTAGCTTAGCTTAGCTTAGCTTAGCTTAGCTTAGCTTAGCTTAGGTTAGGTTAGGTTAGGTTAGGTTAGGTTAGGTTAGGTTAGGTTAGGTTAGGTTAGGTTAGGTTAGGTTAGCTTAGCTTAGCTTAGCTTAGCTTAGGTTAGGTTAGGTTAGGTTAGGTTAGGTTAGGTTAGGTTAGGTTAGGTTAGGTTAGGTTAGGTTAGGTTAGGTTAGGTTAGGTTAGGTTAGGTTAGCTTAGGTTAGGTTAGGTTAGGTTAGGTTAGGTTAGGTTAGCTTAGCTTAGCTTAGCTTAGCTTAGCTTAGCTTAGCTTAGGTTAGGTTAGGTTAGGTTAGGTTAGGTTAGGTTAGGTTAGGTTAGGTTAGGTTAGGTTAGGTTAGCTTAGGTTAGCTTAGGTTAGGTTAGGTTAGGTTAGGTTAGGTTAGGTTAGGTTAGGTTAGGTTAGGTTAGGTTAGGTTAGCTTAGGTTAGGTTAGCTTAGGTTAGGTTAGGTTAGGTTAGGTTAGGTTAGGTTAGCTTAGCTTAGCTTAGCTTAGCTTAGCATAGCTTAGGTTAGGTTAGGTTAGGTTAGGTTAGGTTAGGTTAGGTTAGGTTAGGTTAGGTTAGGTTAGGTTAGGTTAGCTTAGCTTAGCTTAGCTTAGCTTAGCTTAGCTTAGCTTAGCTTAGCTTAGCTTAGGTTAGGTTAGGTTAGGTTAGGTTAGGTTAGGTTAGGTTAGGTTAGGTTAGCTTAGGTTAGGTTAGGTTAGGTTAGGTTAGGTTAGGTTAGGTTAGGTTAGGTTAGGTTAGCTTAGGTTAGGTTAGGTTAGGTTAGGTTAGGTTAGCTTAGCTTAGCTTAGCTTAGCTTAGCTTAGCTCAGCTTAGCTTAGCTTTGGTTAGGTTAGGTTAGGTTAGGTTAGGTTAGGTTAGGTTAGGTCAGGTTAGGTTAGGTTAGGTTAGGTTAGGTTAGGTTAGGTTAGGTCAGGTTAGGTTAGGTTAGGTTAGGTTAGGTTAGGTTAGGTTAGGTTAGGTTAGGTTAGGTTAGGTTAGGTTAGCTTAGGTTAGGTTAGGTTAGGTTAGGTTAGGTTAGGTCAGGTTAGGTTAGGTCAGGTTAGGTTAGGTTAGGTTAGGTTAGGTCAGGTCAGGTCAGGTTAGGTTAGGTTAGGTTAGGTTAGGTTAGGTTAGGTTAGGTTAGGTCAGGTCAGGTCAGGTTAGGTTAGGTTAGGTTAGGTTAGGTTAGGTTAGGTTAGGTTAGGTCAGGTCAGGTCAGGTCAGGTCAGGTCAGGTCAGGTCAGGTCAGGTCAGGTCAGGTCAGGTCAGGTCAGGTCAGGTCAGGTCAGGTTAGGTTAGGTTAGGTTAGGTTAGGTTAGGTTAGGTTAGGTTAGGTTAGGTTAGGTCAGGTCAGGTTAGGTCAGGTCAGGTTAGGTTAGGTTAGGTTAGGTTAGGTTAGGTTAGGTTAGGTTAGGTTAGGTTAGGTTAGGTTAGGTTAGGTTAGGTTAGGTTAGGTTAGGTTAGGTTAGGTTAGCTTAGCTTAGCTTAGGTTAGGTTAGGTTAGGTTAGGTTAGGTTAGGTTAGGTTAGGTTAGGTTAGGTTAGGTTAGGTTAGGTTAGGTTAGGTTAGGTTAGGTTAGGTTAGGTTAGGTTAGGTTAGGTTAGGTTAGGTTAGGTTAGGTTAGGTTAGGTTAGGTTAGGTTAGGTTAGGTTAGGTCAGGTCAGGTCAGGTCAGGTCAGGTCAGGTCAGGTCAGGTCAGGTCAGGTTAGGTTAGGTCAGGTCAGGTCAGGTTAGGTTAGGTTAGGTTAGGTTAGGTTAGGTTAGGTTAGGTTAGGTTAGGTTAGGTTAGGTTAGGTTAGGTTAGGTTAGGTTAGGTTAGGTTAGGTTAGGTTAGGTTAGGTTAGGTTAGGTTAGGTTAGGTTAGGTTAGGTTAGGTTAGGTTAGCTTAGGTTAGGTTAGCTTAGCTTAGCTTAGCTTAGCTTAGCTTAGCTTAGCTTAGCTTAGCTTAGCCTAGCCTAGCCTAGCTTAGCTTAGCTTAGCTTAGCTTAGCTTAGCTTAGCTTAGCTTAGCTTAGCTTAGCTTAGCTTAGCTTAGGTTAGGTTAGGTTAGGTTAGGTTAGGTTAGGTTAGGTTAGGTTAGGTTAGGTTAGGTTAGGTTAGGTTAGGTTAGGTTAGGTTAGGTTAGGTTAGGTTAGCTTAGCTTAGCTTAGCTTAGCTTAGCTTAGCTTAGCTTAGCTTAGCTTAGCTTAGGTTAGGTTAGGTTAGGTTAGGTTAGGTTAGGTTAGGTTAGGTTAGGTTAGCTTAGCTTAGCTTAGCTTAGCTTAGCTTAGCTTAGGTTAGGTTAGGTTAGGTTAGGTTAGGTTAGGTTAGGTTAGGTTAGGTTAGGTTAGGTTAGGTTAGCTTAGGTTAGGTTAGGTTAGGTTAGGTTAGGTTAGGTTAGGTTAGGTTAGGTTAGGTTAGGTTAGGTTAGGTTAGGTTAGGTTAGGTTAGGTTAGGTTCGGTTAGGTTAGGTTAGGTTAGGTTAGGTTAGGTTAGGTTAGGTTAGGTTAGGTTAGCTTAGCTTAGCTTAGCTTAGCTTAGCTTAGCTTAGCTTAGGTTAGGTTAGGTTAGGTTAGGTTAGGTTAGGTTAGGTTAGGTTAGGTTAGGTTAGGTTAGGTTAGGTTAGGTTAGGTTAGGTTAGGTTAGGTTAGCTTAGCTTAGCTTAGCTTAGCTTAGGTTAGGTTAGGTTAGCTTAGGTTAGGTTAGGTTAGGTTAGGTTAGGTTAGGTTAGGTTAGGTTAGGTTAGGTTAGCTTAGGTTAGGTTAGGTTAGGTTAGGTTAGGTTAGCTTAGCTTAGCTTAGCTTAGCTTAGCTTAGCTTAGCTTAGGTTAGGTTAGGTTAGGTTAGGTTAGGTTAGGTTAGGTTAGGTTAGGTTAGGTTAGCTTAGGTTAGCTTAGGTTAGGTTAGGTTAGGTTAGGTTAGGTTAGGTTAGGTTAGGTTAGGTTAGGTTAGCTTAGGTTAGGTTAGCTTAGGTTAGGTTAGGTTAGGTTAGGTTAGGTTAGGTTAGCTTAGCTTAGCTTAGCTTAGCTTAGCATAGCTTAGGTTAGGTTAGGTTAGGTTAGGTTAGGTTAGGTTAGGTTAGGTTAGGTTAGGTTAGGTTAGGTTAGGTTAGGTTAGGTTAGCTTAGCTTAGCTTAGCTTAGCTTAGCTTAGCTTAGCTTAGCTTAGCTTAGCTTAGCTTAGCTTAGGTTAGGTTAGGTTAGGTTAGGTTAGGTTAGGTTAGGTTAGGTTAGGTTAGCTTAGGTTAGGTTAGGTTAGGTTAGGTTAGGTTAGGTTAGGTTAGGTTAGGTTAGGTTAGCTTAGGTTAGGTTAGGTTAGGTTAGGTTAGGTTAGCTTAGCTTAGCTTAGCTTAGCTTAGCTTAGCTCAGCTTAGCTTAGCTTTGGTTAGGTTAGGTTAGGTTAGGTTAGGTTAGGTTAGGTTAGGTTAGGTTAGGTTAGGTTAGGTCAGGTTAGGTTAGGTCAGGTTAGGTTAGGTTAGGTTAGGTTAGGTCAGGTCAGGTCAGGTTAGGTTAGGTTAGGTTAGGTTAGGTTAGGTTAGGTTAGGTTAGGTTAGGTTAGGTTAGGTCAGGTCAGGTCAGGTCAGGTCAGGTCAGGTCAGGTCAGGTCAGGTCAGGTCAGGTCAGGTCAGGTTAGGTTAGGTTAGGTTAGGTTAGGTTAGGTTAGGTTAGGTTAGGTCAGGTCAGGTTAGGTCAGGTCAGGTTAGGTTAGGTTAGGTTAGGTTAGGTTAGGTTAGGTTAGGTTAGGTTAGGTTAGGTTAGGTTAGCTTAGGTTAGGTTAGGTTAGGTTAGGTTAGGTTAGGTTAGGTTAGGTTAGGTTAGGTTAGGTTAGGTTAGGTTAGGTTAGGTTAGGTTAGGTTAGGTTAGGTTAGGTTAGGTTAGGTTAGGTTAGGTTAGGTTAGGTTAGCTTAGCTTAGCTTAGCTTAGCTTAGCTTAGCTTAGCTTAGCTTAGCTTAGCTTAGCTTAGCTTAGCTTAGCTTAGCTTAGCTTAGCTTAGCTTAGCTTAGCTTAGCTTAGCTTAGCTTAGGTTAGGTTAGGTTAGGTTAGGTTAGGTTAGGTTAGGTTAGGTTAGGTTAGGTTAGGTTAGGTTAGCTTAGCTTAGCTTAGCTTAGCTTAGCTTAGCTTAGCTTAGCTTAGCATAGCTTAGCTTAGGTTAGGTTAGGTTAGGTTAGGTTAGGTTAGGTTAGCTTAGGTTAGGTTAGGTTAGGTTAGGTTAGGTTAGGTTAGGTTAGGTTAGGTTAGGTTAGCTAGGTTAGGTTAGGTTAGGTTAGGTCAGGTTAGGTTAGGTCAGGTTAGGTTAGGTTAGGTTAGGTTAGGTCAGGTCAGGTCAGGTTAGGTTAGGTTAGGTTAGGTTAGGTTAGGTTAGGTTAGGTTAGGTCAGGTTAGGTTAGGTCAGGTTAGGTTAGGTCAGGTTAGGTTAGGTTAGGTTAGGTTAGGTCAGGTCAGGTCAGGTTAGGTTAGGTTAGGTTAGGTTAGATTAGGTTAGGTTAGGTTAGGTTAGGTCAGGTCAGGTCAGGTCAGGTCAGGTCAGGTCAGGTCAGGTCAGGTCAGGTCAGGTCAGGTCAGGTCAGGTTAGGTTAGGTTAGGTTAGGTTAGGTTAGGTTAGGTTAGGTTAGGTTAGGTTAGGTTAGGTTAGGTTAGGTTAAGTTAGGTTAGGTTAGGTTAGGTTAGGTTAGGTTCGGTTAGGTTAGGTTAGGTTAGGTTAGGTTAGGTTAGGTTAGGTTAGGTTAGGTTAGGTTAGCTTAGCTTAGCTTAGCTTAGCTTAGCTTAGCTTAGGTTAGGTTAGGTTAGGTTAGGTTAGGTTAGGTTAGGTTAGGTTAGGTTAGGTTAGGTTAGGTTAGGTTAGGTTAGGTTAGGTTAGGTTAGGTTAGGTTAGGTTAGCTTAGCTTAGCTTAGCTTAGGTTAGGTTAGGTTAGGTTAGGTTAGGTTAGGTTAGGTTAGGTTAGCTTAGGTTAGGTTAGGTTAGGTTAGGTTAGGTTAGGTTAGGTTAGGTTAGGTTAGGTTAGGTTAGGTTAGGTTAGCTTAGGTTAGGTTAGGTTAGGTTAGCTTAGCTTAGCTTAGCTTAGCTTAGCTTAGCTTAGGTTAGGTTAGGTTAGGTTAGGTTAGGTTAGGTTAGGTTAGGTTAGGTTAGGTTAGGTTAGGTTAGCTTAGGTTAGCTTAGGTTAGGTTAGGTTAGGTTAGGTTAGGTTAGGTTAGGTTAGGTTAGGTTAGGTTAGCTTAGGTTAGGTTAGGTTAGGTTAGGTTAGGTTAGGTTAGGTTAGGTTAGGTTAGGTTAGCTTAGCTTAGCTTAGCTTAGCTTAGCTTAGCTTAGGTTAGGTTAGGTTAGGTTAGGTTAGGTTAGGTTAGGTTAGGTTAGGTTAGGTTAGGTTAGGTTAGGTTAGGTTAGGTTAGCTTAGCTTAGCTTAGCTTAGCTTAGCTTAGCTTAGCTTAGCTTAGCTTAGCTTAGGTTAGGTTAGGTTAGGTTAGGTTAGGTTAGGTTAGGTTAGGTTAGGTTAGCTTAGGTTAGGTTAGGTTAGGTTAGGTTAGGTTAGGTTAGGTTAGGTTAGGTTAGGTTAGGTTAGGTTAGCTTAGGTTAGGTTAGGTTAGGTTAGGTTAGGTTAGCTTAGCTTAGCTTAGCTTAGCTTAGCTTAGCTCAGCTTAGCTTAGCTTTGGTTAGGTTAGGTTAGGTTAGGTTAGGTTAGGTTAGGTTAGGTCAGGTTAGGTTAGGTTAGGTTAGGTTAGGTTAGGTTAGGTCAGGTTAGGTTAGGTCAGGTTAGGTTAGGTTAGGTTAGGTTAGGTTAGGTTAGGTCAGGTCAGGTCAGGTTAGGTTAGGTTAGGTTAGGTTAGGTTAGGTTAGGTTAGGTTAGGTTAGGTTAGGTCAGGTCAGGTCAGTCAGGTCAGGTCAGGTCAGGTCAGGTCAGGTCAGGTCAGGTCAGGTTAGGTTAGGTTAGGTTAGGTTAGGTTAGGTTAGGTCAGGTCAGGTTAGGTCAGGTCAGGTTAGGTTAGGTTAGGTTAGGTTAGGTTAGGTTAGGTTAGGTTAGGTTAGGTTAGGTTAGGTTAGGTTAGGTTAGGTTAGGTTAGGTTAGGTTAGGTTAGGTTAGGTTAGGTTAGCTTAGGTTAGGTTAGGTTAGGTTAGGTTAGGTTAGGTTAGGTTAGCTTAGGTTAGCTTAGGTTAGGTTAGGTTAGGTTAGGTTAGGTTAGGTTAGGTTAGCTTAGCTTAGCTTAGCTTAGCTTAGCTTAGCTTAGCTTAGGTTAGGTTAGGTTAGGTTAGGTTAGGTTAGGTTAGGTTAGGTCAGGTTAGGTTAGGTCAGGTTAGGTTAGGTTAGGTTAGGTTAGGTCAGGTCAGGTCAGGTTAGGTTAGGTTAGGTTAGGTTAGGTTAGGTTAGGTTAGGTTAGGTTAGGTCAGGTCAGGTCAGGTCAGGTCAGGTCAGGTCAGGTCAGGTCAGGTCAGGTCAGGTCAGGTTAGGTTAGGTTAGGTTAGGTTAGGTTAGGTTAGGTTAGGTTAGGTTAGGTTAGGTCAGGTCAGGTTAGGTCAGGTCAGGTTAGGTTAGGTTAGGTTAGGTTAGGTTAGGTTAGGTTAGGTTAGGTTAGGTTAGGTTAGGTTAGGTTAGCTTAGGTTAGGTTAGGTTAGGTTAGGTTAGGTTAGGTTAGGTTAGGTTAGGTTAGGTTAGGTTAGGTTAGGTTAGGTTAGGTTAGGTTAGGTTAGGTTAGGTTAGGTTAGGTTAGGTTAGGTTAGGTTAGGTTAGGTTAGGTTAGGTTAGGTTAGGTTAGGTTAGGTTAGGTTAGGTTAGGTTAGCTTAGCTTAGCTTAGCTTAGCTTAGCTTAGCTTAGCTTAGCTTAGCTTAGCTTAGCTTAGCTTAGCTTAGCTTAGCTTAGCTTAGCTTAGCTTAGCTTAGCTTAGCTTAGCTTAGCTTAGCTTAGCTTAGGTTAGGTTAGGTTAGGTTAGGTTAGGTTAGGTTAGGTTAGGTTAGGTTAGGTTAGGTTAGGTTAGCTTAGCTTAGCTTAGCTTAGCTTAGCTTAGCTTAGCTTAGCTTAGCATAGCTTAGCTTAGGTTAGGTTAGGTTAGGTTAGGTTAGGTTAGGTTAGGTTAGGTTAGGTTAGGTTAGCTTAGGTTAGGTTAGGTTAGGTTAGGTCAGGTTAGGTTAGGTCAGGTTAGGTTAGGTTAGGTTAGGTTAGGTCAGGTCAGGTCAGGTTAGGTTAGGTTAGGTTAGGTTAGGTTAGGTTAGGTTAGGTTAGGTTAGGTCAGGTCAGGTCAGGTCAGGTCAGGTCAGGTCAGGTCAGGTCAGGTCAGGTTAGGTTAGGTTAGGTTAGGTTAGGTTAGGTTAGGTCAGGTCAGGTTAGGTCAGGTCAGGTCAGGTTAGGTCAGGTCAGGTTAGGTTAGGTTAGGTTAGGTTAGGTTAGGTTAGGTTAGGTTAGGTTAGGTTAGGTTAGGTTAGGTTAGGTTAGGTTAGCTTAGGTTAGGTTAGGTTAGGTTAGGTTAGGTTAGGTTAGCTTAGGTTAGCTTAGGTTAGGTTAGGTTAGGTTAGGTTAGGTTAGGTTAGGTTAGGTTAGGTTAGGTTAGGTTAGGTTAGGTTAGGTTAGGTTAGGTTAGGTTAGGTTAGGTTAGGTTAGGTTAGGTTAGGTTAGGTTAGGTTAGGTTAGGTCAGGTCAGGTCAGGTCAGGTCAGGTCAGGTCAGGTCAGGTCAGGTCAGGTCAGGTTAGGTTAGGTTAGGTTAGGTTAGGTTAGGTTAGGTTAGGTTAGGTTAGGTTAGGTTAGGTTAGGTTAGGTTAGGTTAGGTTAGGTTAGGTTAGGTTAAGTTAGGTTAGGTTAGGTTAGGTTAGGTTAGGTTAGGTTAGGTTAGGTTAGGTTAGGTTAGGTTAGGTTAGGTTAGGTTAGGTTAGGTTAGGTTAGGTTAGGTTAGGTTAGGTTAGGTTAGGTTAGCTTAGGTTAGGTTAGCTTAGCTTAGCTTAGCTTAGCTTAGCTTAGCTTAGCTTAGCTTAGCTTAGCTTAGCTTAGCCTAGCCTAGCCTAGCCTAGCTTAGCTTAGCTTAGCTTAGCTTAGCTTAGCTTAGCTTAGCTTAACTTAGCTTAGCTTAGCTTAGCTTAGCTTAGCTTAGCTTAGCTTAGCTTAGCTTAGGTTAGGTTAGGTTAGGTTAGGTTAGGTTAGCTTAGCTTAGCTTAGCTTAGCTTAGCTTAGCTTAGGTTAGGTTAGGTTAGGTTAGGTTAGGTTAGGTTAGGTTAGGTTAGGTTAGGTTAGGTTAGGTTAGGTTAGGTTAGGTTAGGTTAGGTTAGGTTAGGTTAGGTTAGGTTAGGTTAGCTTAGCTTAGCTTAGCTTAGGTTAGGTTAGGTTAGGTTAGGTTAGGTTAGGTTAGGTTAGGTTAGCTTAGGTTAGGTTAGGTTAGGTTAGGTTAGGTTAGGTTAGGTTAGGTTAGGTTAGGTTAGGTTAGGTTAGGTTAGCTTAGGTTAGGTTAGGTTAGGTTAGCTTAGCTTAGCTTAGCTTAGCTTAGCTTAGCTTAGGTTAGGTTAGGTTAGGTTAGGTTAGGTTAGGTTAGGTTAGGTTAGGTTAGGTTAGGTTAGGTTAGCTTAGGTTAGCTTAGGTTAGGTTAGGTTAGGTTAGGTTAGGTTAGGTTAGGTTAGGTTAGGTTAGGTTAGCTTAGGTTAGGTTAGGTTAGGTTAGGTTAGGTTAGGTTAGGTTAGGTTAGGTTAGCTTAGCTTAGCTTAGCTTAGCTTAGCTTAGCTTAGGTTAGGTTAGGTTAGGTTAGGTTAGGTTAGGTTAGGTTAGGTTAGGTTAGGTTAGGTTAGGTTAGGTTAGGTTAGCTTAGCTTAGCTTAGCTTAGCTTAGCTTAGCTTAGCTTAGCTTAGCTTAGCTTAGGTTAGGTTAGGTTAGGTTAGGTTAGGTTAGGTTAGGTTAGGTTAGGTTAGCTTAGGTTAGGTTAGGTTAGGTTAGGTTAGGTTAGGTTAGGTTAGGTTAGGTTAGGTTAGGTTAGGTTAGCTTAGGTTAGGTTAGGTTAGGTTAGGTTAGGTTAGCTTAGCTTAGCTTAGCTTAGCTTAGCTTAGCTCAGCTTAGCTTAGCTTTGGTTAGGTTAGGTTAGGTTAGGTTAGGTTAGGTTAGGTTAGGTCAGGTTAGGTTAGGTTAGGTTAGGTTAGGTTAGGTCAGGTTAGGTTAGGTCAGGTTAGGTTAGGTTAGGTTAGGTTAGGTTAGGTTAGGTCAGGTCAGGTCAGGTTAGGTTAGGTTAGGTTAGGTTAGGTTAGGTTAGGTTAGGTTAGGTTAGGTTAGGTCAGGTCAGGTCAGTCAGGTCAGGTCAGGTCAGGTCAGGTCAGGTCAGGTCAGGTCAGGTTAGGTTAGGTTAGGTTAGGTTAGGTTAGGTTAGGTCAGGTCAGGTTAGGTCAGGTCAGGTTAGGTTAGGTTAGGTTAGGTTAGGTTAGGTTAGGTTAGGTTAGGTTAGGTTAGGTTAGGTTAGGTTAGGTTAGGTTAGGTTAGGTTAGGTTAGGTTAGGTTAGGTTAGGTTAGGTTAGGTTAGCTTAGGTTAGGTTAGGTTAGGTTAGGTTAGGTTAGGTTAGGTTAGCTTAGGTTAGCTTAGGTTAGGTTAGGTTAGGTTAGGTTAGGTTAGGTTAGGTTAGCTTAGCTTAGCTTAGCTTAGCTTAGCTTAGCTTAGCTTAGGTTAGGTTAGGTTAGGTTAGGTTAGGTTAGGTTAGGTTAGGTCAGGTTAGGTTAGGTCAGGTTAGGTTAGGTTAGGTTAGGTTAGGTCAGGTCAGGTCAGGTTAGGTTAGGTTAGGTTAGGTTAGGTTAGGTTAGGTTAGGTTAGGTTAGGTCAGGTCAGGTCAGGTCAGGTCAGGTCAGGTCAGGTCAGGTCAGGTCAGGTCAGGTCAGGTTAGGTTAGGTTAGGTTAGGTTAGGTTAGGTTAGGTTAGGTTAGGTTAGGTTAGGTCAGGTCAGGTTAGGTCAGGTCAGGTTAGGTTAGGTTAGGTTAGGTTAGGTTAGGTTAGGTTAGGTTAGGTTAGGTTAGGTTAGGTTAGGTTAGCTTAGGTTAGGTTAGGTTAGGTTAGGTTAGGTTAGGTTAGGTTAGGTTAGGTTAGGTTAGGTTAGGTTAGGTTAGGTTAGGTTAGGTTAGGTTAGGTTAGGTTAGGTTAGGTTAGGTTAGGTTAGGTTAGGTTAGGTTAGGTTAGGTTAGGTTAGGTTAGGTTAGGTTAGGTTAGGTTAGGTTAGGTTAGGTTAGCTTAGCTTAGCTTAGCTTAGCTTAGCTTAGCTTAGCTTAGCTTAGCTTAGCTTAGCTTAGCTTAGCTTAGCTTAGCTTAGCTTAGCTTAGCTTAGCTTAGCTTAGCTTAGGTTAGGTTAGGTTAGGTTAGGTTAGGTTAGGTTAGGTTAGGTTAGGTTAGGTTAGGTTAGGTTAGCTTAGCTTAGCTTAGCTTAGCTTAGCTTAGCTTAGCTTAGCATAGCTTAGCTTAGGTTAGGTTAGGTTAGGTTAGGTTAGGTTAGGTTAGGTTAGGTTAGGTTAGGTTAGCTTAGGTTAGGTTAGGTTAGGTTAGGTCAGGTTAGGTTAGGTCAGGTTAGGTTAGGTTAGGTTAGGTTAGGTCAGGTCAGGTCAGGTTAGGTTAGGTTAGGTTAGGTTAGGTTAGGTTAGGTTAGGTTAGGTTAGGTCAGGTCAGGTCAGGTCAGGTCAGGTCAGGTCAGGTCAGGTCAGGTCAGGTTAGGTTAGGTTAGGTTAGGTTAGGTTAGGTTAGGTCAGGTCAGGTTAGGTCAGGTCAGGTCAGGTTAGGTCAGGTCAGGTTAGGTTAGGTTAGGTTAGGTTAGGTTAGGTTAGGTTAGGTTAGGTTAGGTTAGGTTAGGTTAGGTTAGGTTAGGTTAGGTTAGCTTAGGTTAGGTTAGGTTAGGTTAGGTTAGGTTAGGTTAGCTTAGGTTAGCTTAGGTTAGGTTAGGTTAGGTTAGGTTAGGTTAGGTTAGGTTAGGTTAGGTTAGGTTAGGTTAGGTTAGGTTAGGTTAGGTTAGGTTAGGTTAGGTTAGGTTAGGTTAGGTTAGGTTAGGTTAGGTTAGGTTAGGTCAGGTCAGGTCAGGTCAGGTCAGGTCAGGTCAGGTCAGGTCAGGTCAGGTCAGGTTAGGTTAGGTTAGGTTAGGTTAGGTTAGGTTAGGTTAGGTTAGGTTAGGTTAGGTTAGGTTAGGTTAGGTTAGGTTAGGTTAGGTTAGGTTAGGTTAAGTTAGGTTAGGTTAGGTTAGGTTAGGTTAGGTTAGGTTAGGTTAGGTTAGGTTAGGTTAGGTTAGGTTAGGTTAGGTTAGGTTAGGTTAGGTTAGGTTAGGTTAGGTTAGGTTAGGTTAGGTTAGGTTAGGTTAGCTTAGGTTAGGTTAGCTTAGCTTAGCTTAGCTTAGCTTAGCTTAGCTTAGCTTAGCTTAGCTTAGCTTAGCTTAGCCTAGCCTAGCCTAGCCTAGCTTAGCTTAGCTTAGCTTAGCTTAGCTTAGCTTAGCTTAGCTTAACTTAGCTTAGCTTAGCTTAGCTTAGCTTAGCTTAGCTTAGCTTAGCTTAGCTTAGCTTAGGTTAGGTTAGGTTAGGTTAGGTTAGGTTAGGTTAGGTTAGGTTAGGTTAGGTTAGGTTAGGTTAGGTTAGGTTAGGTTCGGTTAGGTTAGGTTAGGTTAGGTTAGGTTAGGTTAGGTTAGGTTAGGTTAGGTTAGGTTAGGTTAGGTTAGGTTAGCTTAGGTTAGGTTAGGTTAGGTTAGGTTAGGTTAGGTTAGCTTAGGTTAGCTTAGGTTAGGTTAGGTTAGGTTAGGTTAGGTTAGGTTAGGTTAGCTTAGCTTAGCTTAGCTTAGCTTAGCTTAGCTTAGCTTAGGTTAGGTTAGGTTAGGTTAGGTTAGGTTAGGTTAGGTTAGGTCAGGTTAGGTTAGGTCAGGTTAGGTTAGGTTAGGTTAGGTTAGGTCAGGTCAGGTCAGGTTAGGTTAGGTTAGGTTAGGTTAGGTTAGGTTAGGTTAGGTTAGGTCAGGTCAGGTCAGGTCAGGTCAGGTCAGGTCAGGTCAGGTCAGGTCAGGTCAGGTCAGGTCAGGTTAGGTTAGGTTAGGTTAGGTTAGGTTAGGTTAGGTTAGGTTAGGTTAGGTTAGGTCAGGTCAGGTTAGGTCAGGTCAGGTTAGGTTAGGTTAGGTTAGGTTAGGTTAGGTTAGGTTAGGTTAGCTTAGGTTAGGTTAGGTTAGGTTAGGTTAGGTTAGGTTAGGTTAGGTTAGGTTAGGTTAGGTTAGGTTAGGTTAGGTTAGGTTAGGTTAGGTTAGGTTAGCTTAGGTTAGGTTAGGTTAGGTTAGGTTAGGTTAGGTTAGGTTAGGTTAGGTTAGGTTAGGTTAGGTTAGGTTAGGTTAGGTTAGCTTAGCTTAGCTTAGCTTAGCTTAGCTTAGCTTAGCTTAGGTTAGGTTAGGTTAGGTTAGGTTAGGTTAGGTTAGGTTAGGTCAGGTTAGGTTAGGTCAGGTTAGGTTAGGTTAGGTTAGGTTAGGTCAGGTCAGGTCAGGTTAGGTTAGGTTAGGTTAGGTTAGGTTAGGTTAGGTTAGGTTAGGTTAGGTCAGGTCAGGTCAGGTCAGGTCAGGTCAGGTCAGGTCAGGTCAGGTCAGGTCAGGTCAGGTTAGGTTAGGTTAGGTTAGGTTAGGTTAGGTTAGGTTAGGTTAGGTTAGGTTAGGTCAGGTCAGGTTAGGTCAGGTCAGGTTAGGTTAGGTTAGGTTAGGTTAGGTTAGGTTAGGTTAGGTTAGGTTAGGTTAGGTTAGGTTAGGTTAGGTTAGGTCAGGTCAGGTCAGGTCAGGTCAGGTCAGGTCAGGTCAGGTCAGGTCAGGTCAGGTCAGGTTAGGTTAGGTTAGGTTAGGTTAGGTTAGGTTAGGTTAGGTTAGGTTAGGTTAGGTTAGGTTAGCTTAGGTTAGGTTAGGTTAGGTTAGGTTAGGTTAGGTTAGGTTAGGTTAGGTTAGGTTAGGTTAGGTCAGGTCAGGTCAGGTTAGGTTAGGTTAGGTTAGGTTAGGTTAGGTTAGGTTAGGTCAGGTTAGGTTAGGTCAGGTTAGGTTAGGTCAGGTTAGGTTAGGTTAGGTTAGGTTAGGTCAGGTCAGGTCAGGTTAGGTTAGGTTAGGTTAGGTTAGATTAGGTTAGGTTAGGTTAGGTTAGGTCAGGTCAGGTCAGGTCAGGTCAGGTCAGGTCAGGTCAGGTCAGGTCAGGTCAGGTCAGGTCAGGTCAGGTTAGGTTAGGTTAGGTTAGGTTAGGTTAGGTTAGGTTAGGTTAGGTTAGGTTAGGTTAGGTTAGGTTAGGTTAAGTTAGGTTAGGTTAGGTTAGGTTAGGTTAGGTTCGGTTAGGTTAGGTTAGGTTAGGTTAGGTTAGGTTAGGTTAGGTTAGGTTAGGTTAGGTTAGCTTAGCTTAGCTTAGCTTAGCTTAGCTTAGCTTAGGTTAGGTTAGGTTAGGTTAGGTTAGGTTAGGTTAGGTTAGGTTAGGTTAGGTTAGGTTAGGTTAGGTTAGGTTAGGTTAGGTTAGGTTAGGTTAGGTTAGGTTAGGTTAGGTTAGCTTAGCTTAGCTTAGCTTAGGTTAGGTTAGGTTAGGTTAGGTTAGGTTAGGTTAGGTTAGGTTAGCTTAGGTTAGGTTAGGTTAGGTTAGGTTAGGTTAGGTTAGGTTAGGTTAGGTTAGGTTAGGTTAGGTTAGGTTAGCTTAGGTTAGGTTAGGTTAGGTTAGCTTAGCTTAGCTTAGCTTAGCTTAGCTTAGCTTAGCTTAGGTTAGGTTAGGTTAGGTTAGGTTAGGTTAGGTTAGGTTAGGTTAGGTTAGGTTAGGTTAGGTTAGCTTAGGTTAGCTTAGGTTAGGTTAGGTTAGGTTAGGTTAGGTTAGGTTAGGTTAGGTTAGGTTAGGTTAGCTTAGGTTAGGTTAGGTTAGGTTAGGTTAGGTTAGGTTAGGTTAGGTTAGGTTAGGTTAGCTTAGCTTAGCTTAGCTTAGCTTAGCTTAGCTTAGGTTAGGTTAGGTTAGGTTAGGTTAGGTTAGGTTAGGTTAGGTTAGGTTAGGTTAGGTTAGGTTAGGTTAGGTTAGGTTAGCTTAGCTTAGCTTAGCTTAGCTTAGCTTAGCTTAGCTTAGCTTAGGTTAGGTTAGGTTAGGTTAGGTTAGGTTAGGTTAGGTTAGGTTAGGTTAGCTTAGGTTAGGTTAGGTTAGGTTAGGTTAGGTTAGGTTAGGTTAGGTTAGGTTAGGTTAGGTTAGGTTAGCTTAGGTTAGGTTAGGTTAGGTTAGGTTAGGTTAGCTTAGCTTAGCTTAGCTTAGCTTAGCTTAGCTCAGCTTAGCTTAGCTTTGGTTAGGTTAGGTTAGGTTAGGTTAGGTTAGGTTAGGTTAGGTCAGGTTAGGTTAGGTTAGGTTAGGTTAGGTTAGGTTAGGTCAGGTTAGGTTAGGTCAGGTTAGGTTAGGTTAGGTTAGGTTAGGTTAGGTTAGGTCAGGTCAGGTCAGGTTAGGTTAGGTTAGGTTAGGTTAGGTTAGGTTAGGTTAGGTTAGGTTAGGTTAGGTCAGGTCAGGTCAGTCAGGTCAGGTCAGGTCAGGTCAGGTCAGGTCAGGTCAGGTCAGGTTAGGTTAGGTTAGGTTAGGTTAGGTTAGGTTAGGTCAGGTCAGGTTAGGTCAGGTCAGGTTAGGTTAGGTTAGGTTAGGTTAGGTTAGGTTAGGTTAGGTTAGGTTAGGTTAGGTTAGGTTAGGTTAGGTTAGGTTAGGTTAGGTTAGGTTAGGTTAGGTTAGGTTAGGTTAGGTTAGGTTAGCTTAGGTTAGGTTAGGTTAGGTTAGGTTAGGTTAGGTTAGGTTAGCTTAGGTTAGCTTAGGTTAGGTTAGGTTAGGTTAGGTTAGGTTAGGTTAGGTTAGCTTAGCTTAGCTTAGCTTAGCTTAGCTTAGCTTAGCTTAGGTTAGGTTAGGTTAGGTTAGGTTAGGTTAGGTTAGGTTAGGTCAGGTTAGGTTAGGTCAGGTTAGGTTAGGTTAGGTTAGGTTAGGTCAGGTCAGGTCAGGTTAGGTTAGGTTAGGTTAGGTTAGGTTAGGTTAGGTTAGGTTAGGTTAGGTCAGGTCAGGTCAGGTCAGGTCAGGTCAGGTCAGGTCAGGTCAGGTCAGGTCAGGTCAGGTTAGGTTAGGTTAGGTTAGGTTAGGTTAGGTTAGGTTAGGTTAGGTTAGGTTAGGTCAGGTCAGGTTAGGTCAGGTCAGGTTAGGTTAGGTTAGGTTAGGTTAGGTTAGGTTAGGTTAGGTTAGGTTAGGTTAGGTTAGGTTAGGTTAGCTTAGGTTAGGTTAGGTAGGTTAGGTTAGGTTAGGTTAGGTTAGGTTAGGTTAGGTTAGGTTAGGTTAGGTTAGGTTAGGTTAGGTTAGGTTAGGTTAGGTTAGGTTAGGTTAGGTTAGGTTAGGTTAGGTTAGGTTAGGTTAGGTTAGGTTAGGTTAGGTTAGGTTAGGTTAGGTTAGGTTAGGTTAGGTTAGGTTAGGTTAGCTTAGCTTAGCTTAGCTTAGCTTAGCTTAGCTTAGCTTAGCTTAGCTTAGCTTAGCTTAGCTTAGCTTAGCTTAGCTTAGCTTAGCTTAGCTTAGCTTAGCTTAGCTTAGGTTAGGTTAGGTTAGGTTAGGTTAGGTTAGGTTAGGTTAGGTTAGGTTAGGTTAGGTTAGGTTAGGTTAGCTTAGCTTAGCTTAGCTTAGCTTAGCTTAGCTTAGCTTAGCTTAGCATAGCTTAGCTTAGGTTAGGTTAGGTTAGGTTAGGTTAGGTTAGGTTAGGTTAGGTTAGGTTAGGTTAGCTTAGGTTAGGTTAGGTTAGGTTAGGTTAGGTTAGGTTAGGTTAGGTTAGCTAGGTTAGGTTAGGTTAGGTTAGGTCAGGTTAGGTTAGGTCAGGTTAGGTTAGGTTAGGTTAGGTTAGGTCAGGTCAGGTCAGGTTAGGTTAGGTTAGGTTAGGTTAGGTTAGGTTAGGTTAGGTTAGGTCAGGTTAGGTTAGGTCAGGTTAGGTTAGGTCAGGTTAGGTTAGGTTAGGTTAGGTTAGGTCAGGTCAGGTCAGGTTAGGTTAGGTTAGGTTAGGTTAGATTAGGTTAGGTTAGGTTAGGTTAGGTTAGGTTAGGTCAGGTCAGGTCAGGTCAGGTCAGGTCAGGTCAGGTCAGGTCAGGTCAGGTCAGGTCAGGTCAGGTCAGGTTAGGTTAGGTTAGGTTAGGTTAGGTTAGGTTAGGTTAGGTTAGGTTAGGTTAGGTTAGGTTAGGTTAGGTTAGGTTAGGTTAGGTTAGGTTAGGTTAGGTTAGGTTAGGTTAGGTTAGGTTAGGTTAGGTTAGGTTAGGTTAGGTTAGGTTAGGTCAGGTCAGGTCAGGTCAGGTCAGGTCAGGTCAGGTCAGGTCAGGTCAGGTCAGGTTAGGTTAGGTTAGGTTAGGTTAGGTTAGGTTAGGTTAGGTTAGGTTAGGTTAGGTTAGGTTAGGTTAGGTTAGGTTAGGTTAGGTTAGGTTAAGTTAGGTTAGGTTAGGTTAGGTTAGGTTAGGTTAGGTTAGGTTAGGTTAGGTTAGGTTAGGTTAGGTTAGGTTAGGTTAGGTTAGGTTAGGTTAGGTTAGGTTAGGTTAGGTTAGGTTAGGTTAGGTTAGGTTAGGTTAGCTTAGGTTAGGTTAGCTTAGCTTAGCTTAGCTTAGCTTAGCTTAGCTTAGCTTAGCTTAGCTTAGCTTAGCCTAGCCTAGCCTAGCCTAGCTTAGCTTAGCTTAGCTTAGCTTAGCTTAGCTTAGCTTAGCTTAACTTAGCTTAGCTTAGCTTAGCTTAGCTTAGCTTAGCTTAGCTTAGCTTAGCTTAGCTTAGCTTAGGTTAGGTTAGGTTAGGTTAGGTTAGGTTAGGTTAGGTTAGGTTAGGTTAGGTTAGGTTAGGTTCGGTTAGGTTAGGTTAGGTTAGGTTAGGTTAGGTTAGGTTAGGTTAGGTTAGGTTAGGTTAGGTTAGCTTAGCTTAGCTTAGCTTAGCTTAGCTTAGCTTAGCTTAGCTTAGCTTAGCTTAGCTTAGCTTAGGTTAGGTTAGGTTAGGTTAGGTTAGCTTAGCTTAGCTTAGCTTAGCTTAGCTTAGCTTAGCTTAGCTTAGCTTAGGTTAGGTTAGGTTAGGTTAGGTTAGGTTAGGTTAGGTTAGGTTAGGTTAGGTTAGCTTAGGTTAGGTTAGGTTAGGTTAGGTTAGGTTAGGTTAGGTTAGGTTAGGTTAGGTTAGGTTAGGTTAGGCTAGGTTAGGTTAGGTTAGGTTAGGTTCGGTTAGGTTAGGTTAGGTTAGGTTAGGTTAGGTTAGGTTAGGTTAGCTTAGCTTAGCTTAGCTTAGCTTAGCTTAGCTTAGCTTAGCTTAGCTTAGGTTAGGTTAGGTTAGGTTAGGTTAGGTTAGGTTCGGTTAGGTTAGGTTAGGTTAGGTTAGGTTAGGTTAGGTTAGGTTAGGTTAGGTTAGGTTAGGTTAGGTTAGGTTAGGTTAGGTTAGGTTAGGTTAGGTTAGGTTAGCTTAGCTTAGCTTAGCTTAGCTTAGCTTAGGTTAGGTTAGGTTAGGTTAGGTTAGGTTAGGTTAGGTTAGCTTAGGTTAGGTTAGGTTAGGTTAGGTTAGGTTAGGTTAGGTTAGGTTAGGTTAGGTTAGGTTAGGTTAGGTTAGCTTAGGTTAGGTTAGGTTAGGTTAGGTTAGGTTAGCTTAGCTTAGCTTAGCTTAGCTTAGCTTAGCTTAGCTTAGCTTAGCTTAGGTTAGGTTAGGTTAGGTTAGGTTAGGTTAGGTTAGGTTAGGTTAGGTTAGCTTAGGTTAGCTTAGGTTAGGTTAGGTTAGGTTAGGTTAGGTTAGGTTAGGTTAGGTTAGGTTAGGTTAGGTTAGGTTAGGTTAGCTTAGGTTAGGTTAGGTTAGGTTAGGTTAGGTTAGGTTAGCTTAGCTTAGCTTAGCTTAGCTTAGCTTAGGTTAGGTTAGGTTAGGTTAGGTTAGGTTAGGTTAGGTTAGGTTAGGTTAGGTTAGGTTAGGTTAGGTTAGCTTAGCTTAGCTTAGCTTAGCTTAGCTTAGCTTAGCTTAGCTTAGCTTAGGTTAGGTTAGGTTAGGTTAGGTT
>NC_143021.1:38754463-38756963 GCF_055824585.1 Amblyomma mixtum | reverse complement strand
TAGGTTAGGTTAGGTTAGGTTAGGTTAGGTTAGGTTAGGTTAGGTTAGGTTAGGTTAGGTTAGGTTAGGTTAGGTTAGGTTAGGTTAGGTTAGGTTAGGTTAGGTTAGGTTAGGTTAGGTTAGGTTAGGTTAGGTTAGGTTAGGTTAGGTTCGGTTAGGTTAGGTTAGGTTAGGTTAGGTTAGGTTAGGTTAGGTTAGGTTAGGTTAGGTTAGCTTAGCTTAGCTTAGCTTAGCTTAGCTTAGCTTAGCTTAGCTTAGCTTAGCTTAGCTTAGGTTAGGTTAGGTTAGGTTAGGTTAGGTTAGGTTAGGTTAGCTTAGCTTAGCTTAGCTTAGCTTAGCTTAGCTTAGCTTAGCTTAGGTTAGGTTAGGTTAGGTTAGGTTAGGTTAGGTTAGGTTAGGTTAGGTTAGGTTAGGTTAGGTTAGGTTAGGTTAGGTTAGGTTAGGTTAGGTTAGGTTACGTTAGGTTAGGTTAGGTTAGGTTAGGTTAGGCTAGGTTAGGTTAGGTTAGGTTAGGTTCGGTTAGGTTAGGTTAGGTTAGGTTAGGTTAGGTTAGGTTAGGTTAGCTTAGCTTAGCTTAGCTTAGCTTAGCTTAGCTTAGCTTAGCTTAGCTTAGCTTAGGTTAGGTTAGGTTAGGTTAGGTTAGGTTAGGTTAGGTTAGGTTAGGTTAGGTTCGGTTAGGTTAGGTTAGGTTAGGTTAGGTTAGGTTAGGTTAGGTTAGGTTAGGTTAGCTTAGCTTAGCTTAGCTTAGCTTAGCTTAGGTTAGGTTAGGTTAGGTTAGGTTAGGTTAGGTTAGGTTAGGTTAGCTTAGGTTAGGTTAGGTTAGGTTAGGTTAGGTTAGGTTAGGTTAGGTTAGGTTAGGTTAGGTTAGGTTAGGTTAGCTTAGGTTAGGTTAGGTTAGGTTAGGTTAGGTTAGCTTAGCTTAGCTTAGCTTAGCTTAGCTTAGCTTAGCTTAGCTTAGGTTAGGTTAGGTTAGGTTAGGTTAGGTTAGGTTAGGTTAGGTTAGGTTAGGTTAGGTTAGGTTAGGTTAGCTTAGGTTAGGTTAGGTTAGGTTAGGTTAGGTTAGGTTAGGTTAGGTTAGGTTAGGTTAGGTTAGGTTAGGTTAGGTTAGCTTAGGTTAGGTTAGGTTACGTTAGGTTAGGTTAGGTTAGGTTAGGTTAGGTTAGTTTAGCTTAGCTTAGCTTAGCTTAGCTTAGCTTAGCTTAGGTTAGGTTAGGTTAGGTTAGGTTAGGTTAGGTTAGGTTAGGTTAGGTTAGGTTAGGTTAGGTTAGGTTAGGTTAGGTTAGCTTAGCTTAGCTTAGCTTAGCTTAGCTTAGCTTAGCTTAGCTTAGCTTAGCTTAGCTTAGCTTAGCTTAGGTTAGGTTAGGTTAGGTTAGGTTAGGTTAGGTTAGGTTAGGTTAGGTTAGGTTAGGTTAGGTTAGGTTAGGTTAGGTTAGGTTAGGTTAGGTTAGGTTAGCTTAGGTTAGGTTAGGTTAGGTTAGGTTAGGTTAGCTTAGCTTAGCTTAGCTTAGCTTAGCTTAGCTCAGCTTAGCTTAGCTTAGGTTAGGTTAGGTTAGGTTAGGTTAGGTTAGGTTAGGTTAGGTCAGGTTAGGTTAGGTTAGGTTAGGTTAGGTTAGGTTAGGTTAGGTTAGGTCAGGTTAGGTTAGGTCAGGTTAGGTTAGGTTAGGTTAGGTTAGGTCAGGTCAGGTCAGGTTAGGTTAGGTTAGGTTAGGTTAGGTTAGGTTAGGTTAGGTTAGGTTAGGTTAGGTTAGGTCAGGTCAGGTCAGTCAGGTCAGGTCAGGTCAGGTCAGGTCAGGTCAGGTCAGGTCAGGTTAGGTTAGGTTAGGTTAGCTTAGGTTAGGTTAGGTCAGGTCAGGTTAGGTCAGGTCAGGTTAGGTTAGGTTAGGTTAGGTTAGGTTAGGTTAGGTTAGGTTAGGTTAGGTTAGGTTAGGTTAGGTTAGGTTAGGTTAGGTTAGGTTAGGTTAGGTTAGGTTAGGTTAGGTTAGGTTAGGTTAGCTTAGGTTAGGTTAGGTTAGGTTAGGTTAGGTTAGGTTAGGTTAGCTTAGGTTAGCTTAGGTTAGGTTAGGTTAGGTTAGGTTAGGTTAGGTTAGCTTAGCTTAGCTTAGCTTAGCTTAGCTTAGCTTAGCTTAGCTTAGCTTAGGTTAGGTTAGGTTAGGTTAGGTTAGGTTAGGTTAGGTTAGGTCAGGTTAGGTTAGGTTAGGTTAGGTTAGGTTAGGTCAGGTTAGGTTAGGTCAGGTTAGGTTAGGTTAGGTTAGGTTAGGTCAGGTCAGGTCAGGTTAGGTTAGGTTAGGTTAGGTTAGGTTAGGTTAGGTTAGGTTAGGTCAGGTCAGGTCAGGTCAGGTCAGGTCAGGTCAGGTCAGGTCAGGTCAGGTCAGGTCAGGTCAGGTTAGGTTAGGTTAGGTTAGGTTAGGTTAGGTTAGGTTAGGTCAGGTCAGGTTAGGTCAGGTCAGGTTAGGTTAGGTTAGGTTAGGTTAGGTTAGGTTAGGTTAGGTTAGGTTAGGTT
>NC_143021.1:38632018-38647018 GCF_055824585.1 Amblyomma mixtum | reverse complement strand
TAACCTAACCTAACCTAACCTAACCTAACCTAACCTAACCTAACCTAACCTAACCTAACCTAACCTAACCTAACCTAACCTAACCAACCTAACCTAACCTAACCTAACCTAACCTAACCTAACCTAACCTAACCTAACCTAACCTAACCTAACCTAACCTAACCTAACCTAACCTAACCTAACCTAACCTAACCTAACCTAACTAACCTAACCTAACCTAACCTAACCTAACCTAACCTAACCTAACCTAACCTAACCTAACCTAACCTAACCTAACCTAACCTAACCTAACCTAACCTAACCTAACCTAACCTAACCTAACCTAACCTAACCTAACCTAACCTAACCTAACCTAACCTAACCTAACCTAACCTAACCTAACCTAACCTAACCTAACCTAACCTAACCTAACCTAACCTAACCTAACCTAACCTAACCTAACCTAACCTAACCTAACCTAACCTAACCTAACCTAACCTAACCTAACCTAACCTAACCTAACCTAACCTAACCTAACCTAACCTAACCTAACCTAACCTAACCTAACCTAACCTAACCTAACCTAACCTAACCTAACCTAACCTAACCTAACCTAACCTAACCTAACCTAACCTAACCTAACCTAACCTAACCTAACCTAACCTAACCTAACCTAACCTAACCTAACCTAACCTAACCTAACCTAACCTAACCTAACCTAACCTAACCTAACCTAACCTAACCTAACCTAACCTAACCTAACCTAACCTAACCTAACCTAACCTAACCTAACCTAACCTAACCTAACCTAACCTAACCTAACCTAACCTAACCTAACCTAACCTAACCTAACCTAACCTAACCTAACCTAACCTAACCTAACCTAACCTAACCTAACCTAACCTAACCTAACCTAACCTAACCTAACCTAACCTAACCTAACCTAACCTAACCTAACCTAACCTAACCTAACCTAACCTAACCTAACCTAACCTAACCTAACCTAACCTAACCTAACCTAACCTAACCTAACCTAACCTAACCTAACCTAACCTAACCTAACCTAACCTAACCTAACCTAACCTAACCTAACCTAACCTAACCTAACCTAACCTAACCTAACCTAACCTAACCTAACCTAACCTAACCTAACCTAACCTAACCTAACCTAACCTAACCTAACCTAACCTAACCTAACCTAACCTAACCTAACCTAACCTAACCTAACCTAACCTAACCTAACTAACCTAACCTAACCTAACCTAACCTAACCTAACCTAACCTAACCTAACCTAACCTAACCTAACCTAACCTAACCTAACCTAACCTAACCTAACCTAACCTAACCTAACCTAACCTAACCTAACCTAACCTAACCTAACCTAACCTAACCTAACCTAACCTAACCTAACCTAACCTAACCTAACCTAACCTAACCTAACCTAACCTAACCTAACCTAACCTAACCTAACCTAACCTAACCTAACCTAACCTAACCTAACCTAACCTAACCTAACCTAACCTAACCTAACCTAACCTAACCTAACCTAACCTAACCTAACCTAACCTAACCTAACCTAACCTAACCTAACCTAACCTAACCTAACCTAACCTAACCTAACCTAACCTAACCTAACCTAACCTAACCTAACCTAACCTAACCTAACCTAACCTAACCTAACCTAACCTAACCTAACCTAACCTAACCTAACCTAACCTAACCTAACCTAACCTAACCTAACCTAACCTAACCTAACCTAACCTAACCTAACCTAACCTAACCTAACCTAACCTAACCTAACCTAACCTAACCTAACCTAACCTAACCTAACCTAACCTAACCTAACCTAACCTAACCTAACCTAACCTAACCTAACCTAACCTAACCTAACCTAACCTAACCTAACCTAACCTAACCTAACCTAACCTAACCTAACCTAACCTAACCTAACCTAACCTAACCTAACCTAACCTAACCTAACCTAACCTAACCTAACCTAACCTAACCTAACCTAACCTAACCTAACCTAACCTACCTAACCTAACCTAACCTAACCTAACCTAACCTAACCTAACCTAACCTAACCTAACCTAACCTAACCTAACCTAACCTAACCTAACCTAACCTAACCTAACCTAACCTAACCTAACCTAACCTAACCTAACCTAACCTAACCTAACCTAACCTAACCTAACCTAACCTAACCTAACCTAACCTAACCTAACCTAACCTAACCTAACCTAACCTAACCTAACCTAACCTAACCTAACCTAACCTAACCTAACCTAACCTAACCTAACCTAACCTAACCTAACCTAACCTAACCTAACCTAACCTAACCTAACCTAACCTAACCTAACCTAACCTAACCTAACCTAACCTAACCTAACCTAACCTAACCTAACCTAACCTAACCTAACCTAACCTAACCTAACCTAACCTAACCTAACCTAACCTAACCTAACCTAACCTAACCTAACCTAACCTAACCTAACCTAACCTAACCTAACCTAACCTAACCTAACCTAACCTAACCTAACCTAACCTAACCTAACCTAACCTAACCTAACCTAACCTAACCTAACCTAACCTAACCTAACCTAACCTAACCTAACCTAACCTAACCTAACCTAACCTAACCTAACCTAACCTAACCTAACCTAACCTAACCTAACCTAACCTAACCTAACCTAACCTAACCTAACCTAACCTAAGGGCTGAGAAAGGCGAGCATTTTGAGACCTTTCTCGTCCCTTTCGCGCAACGCAAGTGAGAGTTACGCTCGTTTGAAGCTCGCCTAGGCAGACGCGGTCCCGCCTAGGCAGACGCGGTTGCCTCCCCGGCGGACGCGGTAAACGGTTTTCGAATATTTAAAGGCACTTTCACCTGGCGGAACGAGACGAAATTTACGCCACGTGTCGGCCGCGCTGCCGCCCATCTTGTGCAGTCATCCCCGACCCGCTGCTTCCAATGTAGCCGGAGCAGCGGGTGATTGACCAGTCTCGCAAGGGGCCGCCTTTTCGAATTCTCGCGGCCGTCGCCTTGAGCGCAGCCGCTCAGTTTTTAGTTGCGCGCGTTGGGCTGAGAAGGGCGAACATTTTGAGACCTCTCCCGTCCCTTTCGCGCAACGCAAGGCAGAGTTACGCTCGTTTGAAGCTCGCCTAGGCAGACGCGGTCCCGCCTAGGCAGACGCGGTTGCCTCCCCGGCGGACGCGGTGAACGGTCTTCGAACTTTTAAGGGCACTTTTAACTGGCGGAACGCGACGAAATTTACGCCACGTGTCGGCCGCACCGCGACGCATCTTGTGCAGTCATCGCCGACTCGCTGCTTCCAATGCAGCCGGAGCAGCGGGCGATTGACCAGGCTCGCAAGGGGCCGCCTTTTGTAATCTTCGCGGCCGTTCCCGTGGGCGAATCCGCTCCATTTTTAGATCCGCGTGTGGGGCTGAGAAAGGCGAACATTTTGAGACCTTTCTCGTCCCTTTCGCGCAACGCGAGTGAGAGTTACGCTCGTTTGAAGCTCGCCTAGGCAGACGCGGTCCCGCCTAGGCAGACGCGGTAAATGGTCTTCGAATTTTTAAAGGCACTTTGAACTGGCGGAGCGCGACGAAATTTACGCCACGGTTCGGCCGCGCCGGCGCGCATCTTGTGCAGTTATCGCGGACTCGCTGCTTGCACTGTAGCCGGAGCAGCAGGTGATTGACCAGGCTCGCAAGGGGCCGCCTTTTCTAGTCTTCGCGGCGGTTCCCGTGGGCGCAGCCGCTCAATTTCTAGTTCCGCGCGTTGGGCTGAGAGAGGCGAACATTTTGAGACCTTTCCCGTCCCTTTCGCGCAACGCAAGTGAGAGTTACGCTCGTTTGAAGCTCGCCTAGGCAGACGCGGTCCCGCCTAGGCAGACGCGGTTGCCTCCCCGGCGGACGCGGTAAACGGTCTTCGAGTTTTTAAAGGCACTTTGAACTGGCGGAGCGCGACCAAATTTACGCCACGGTTCGGCCGCGCAGGCGCGCATCTTGTGCAGTTATCGCGGACTCGCTGCTTGCACTGTAGCCGGAGCAGCAGGTGATTGACCAGGCTCGCAAGGGGCCGCCTTTTCTAATCTTCGCGGCGGTTCCCGTGGGCGCAGCCGCTCAATTTTTAGTTCCGCGTGTGGGGCTGAGAAAGGCGAACATTTTGAGACCTTTCCCGTCCCTTTCGCGCAACGCAAGTGAGAGTTACGCTCGTTTGAAGCTCGCCTAGGCAGACGCGGTCCCGCCTAGGCAGACGCGGTAAATGGTCTTCGAATTTTTAAAGGCACTTTGAACTGGCGGAACGCGACGAAATTTACGCCACGGTTCGGCCGCGCAGGCGCGCATCTTGTGCAGTTATCGCGGACTCGCTGCTTGCACTGTAGCCGGAGCAGCAGGTGATTGACCAGGCTCGCAAGGGGCCGCCTTTTCTAATCTTCGCGGCCGTTCCCGTGGGCGAATCCGCTCCATTTTTAGATCCGCGTGTGGGGCCGAGAAAGGCGAACATTTTGAGACCTTTCCCGTCCCTTTCGCGCAACGCAAGTGAGAGTTACGCTCGTTTGAAGCTCGCCTAGGCAGACGCGGTCCCGCCTAGGCAGACGCGGTAAATGGTCTTCGAATTTTTAAAGGCACTTTGAACTGGCGGAGCGCGACGAAATTTACGCCACGGTTCGGCCGCGCCGGCGCGCATCTTGTGCAGTTATCGCGGACTCGCTGCTTGCACTGTAGCCGGAGCAGCACGTGATTGACCAGGCTCGCAAGGGGCCGCCTTTTCTAATCTTCGCGGCCGTTCCCGTGGGCGAATCCGCTCCATTTTTAGATCCGCGTGTGGGGCCGAGAAAGGCGAACATTTTGAGACCTTTCCCGTCCCTTTCGCGCAACGCAAGTGAGAGTTACGCTCGTTTGAAGCTCGCCTAGGCAGACGCGGTCCCGCCTAGGCAGACGCGGTAAATGGTCTTCGAATTTTTAAAGGCACTTTGAACTGGCGGAGCGCGACGAAATTTACGCCACGGTTCGGCCGCGCCGGCGCGCATCTTGTGCAGTTATCGCGGACTCGCTGCTTGCACTGTAGCCGGAGCAGCACGTGATTGACCAGGCTCGCAAGGGGCCGCCTTTTCTAATCTTCGCGGCCGTTCCCGTGGGCGAATCCGCTCCATTTTTAGATCCGCGTGTGGGGCCGAGAAAGGCGAACATTTTGAGACCTTTCCCGTCCCTTTCGCGCAACGCAAGTGAGAGTTACGCTCGTTTGAAGCTCGCCTAGGCAGACGCGGTCCCGCCTAGGCAGACGCGGTTGCCTCCCCGGCGGACGCGGTAAATGGTCTTCGAATTTTTAAAGGCACTTTGAACTGGCGGAGCGCGACGAAATTTACGCCACGGTTCGGCCGCGCCGGCGCGCATCTTGTGCAGTTATCGCGGACTCGCTGCTTGCACTGTAGCCGGAGCAGCAGGTGATTGACCAGGCTCGCAAGGGGCCGCCTTTTCTAATCTTCGCGGCCGTTCCCGTGGGCGAATCCGCTCCATTTTTAGATCCGCGTGTGGGGCTGAGAAAGGCGAACATTTTGAGGCCTTTCCCGTCCCTTTCGCGCAACGCAAGTGAGAGTTACGCTCGTTTGAAGCTCGCCTAGGCAGACGCGGTCCCGCCTGAGGCAGACGCGGTTGCCTCCCCGGCGGACGCGGTAAATGGTCTTCGAGTTTTTAAAGGCACTTTGAACTGGCGGAGCGCGACCAAATTTACGCCACGGTTCGGCCGCGCCGGCGCGCATCTTGTGCTGTCATCGCGGACTCGCTGCTTGCACTGTAGCCGGAGCAGCGGGTGATTGACCAGGCTCGCAAGGGGCCGCCTTTTCTAATCTTCGCGGCCGCTGCCGTGGGCGAATCCGCTCCATTTTTAGTTCCGCGCGTTGGGCTGAGAAAGGCGAACATTTTGAGACCTTTCTCGTCCCTTTCGCGCAACGCAAGTGAGAGTTACGCTCGTTTGAAGCTCGCCTAGGCAGACGCGGTCCCGCCTAGGCAGACGCGGTTGCCTCCCCGGCGGACGCGGTAAACGGTCTTCGAATTTTTAAAGGCACTTTGAACTGGCGGAGCGCGACGAAATTTACGCCACGGTTCGGCCGCGCCGGCGCGCATCTTGTGCAGTCATCGCCGACTCGCTGCTTCCACTGCAGCCGGAGCAGCGGGCGATTGACCAGGCTCGCAAGGGGCCGCCTTTTCTAATCTTCGCGGCTGTTCCCGTGGGCGCAGCCGCTCAATTTTTAGTTCCGCGTGTTGGGCTGAGAGAGGCGAATATTTTGAGACCTTTCCCGTCCCTTTCGCGCAACGCAAGTGAGAGTTACGCTCGTTTGAAGCTCGCCTAGGCAGACGCGGTCCCGCCTAGGCAGACGCGGTTGCCTCCCCGGCGGACGCGGTAAACGGTCTTCGAGTTTTTAAAGGCACTTTGAACTGGCGGAGCGCGACCAAATTTACGCCACGGTTCGGCCGCGCCGGCGCGCATCTTGTGCAGTCATCGCCGACCCGCTGCTTGCACTGTAGCCGGAGCAGCGGGCGATTGAGCAGTCTCGCAAGGGGCCGCCTTTTCTAATCTTCGCGGCCGTTCCCGTGGGCGAATCCGCTCCATTTTTAGATCCGCGTGTGGGGCTGAGAAAGGCGAACATTTTGAGACCTTTCCCGTCCCTTTCGCCCAACGCAAGTGAGAGTTACGCTCGTTTGAAGCTCGCCTAGGCAGACGCGGTTGCCTCCCCGGCGGACGCGGTAAATGGTCTTCGAGTTTTTAAAGGCACTTTGAACTGGCGGAGCGCGACCAAATTTACGCCACGGTTCGGCCGCGCCGGCGCGCATCTTGTGCTGTCATCGCGGACTCGCTGCTTGCACTGTAGCCGGAGCAGCGGGCGATTGACCAGTATCGCAAGGGGCCGCCTTTTCTAATCTTCGCGGCCGTTCCCGTGGGCGAATCCGCTCCATTTTTAGTTCCGCGCGTTGGGCTGAGAAAGGCGAACATTTTGAGACCTTTCCCGTCCGTTTCGCGCAACGCAAGTGAGAGTTACGCTCGTTTGAAGCTCGCCTAGGCAGACGCGGTCCCGCCTAGGCAGACGCGGTTGCCTCCCCGGCGGACGCGGTAAACGGTCTTCGAATTTTTAAAGGCACTTTGAACTGGCGGAGCGCGACGAAATTTACGCCACGGTTCGGCCGCGCCGGCGCGCATCTTGTGCAGTCATCGCCGACCCGCTGCGTCCACTGCAGCCGGAGCAGCGGGCGATTGACCAGTATCGCAAGGGGCCGCCTTTTCGAATTCTCGCGGCCGTTGCCTTGAGCGCAGCCGCTCAATTTCTAGTTGCGCGCGTTGGGCTGAGAAAGGCGAACATTTTGAGACCTTTCCCGTCCGTTTCGCGCAACGCAAGTGAGAGTTGCGCTCGTTTGAAGCTCGCCTAGGCAGACGCGGTCCCGCCTAGGCAGACGCGGTAAATTGTCTTCGAATTTTTAAAGGCACTTTGAACTGGCGGAGCGCGACGAAATTTACGCCACGGTTCGGCCGCGCCGGCGCGCATCTTGTGCAGTTATCGCGGACTCGCTGCTTGCACTGTAGCCGGAGCAGCAGGTGATTGACCAGGCTCGCAAGGGGCCGCCTTTTCTAATCTTCGCGGCCGTTCCCGTGGACGAATCCGCTCCATTTTTAGATCCGCGTGTGGGGCTGAGAAAGGCGAGCATTTTGAGACCTTTCTCGTCCCTTTCGCGCAACGCAAGTGAGAGTTACGCTCGTTTGAAGCTCGCCTAGGCAGACGCGGTCCCGCCTAGGCAGACGCGGTTGCCTCCCCGGCGGACGCGGTAAACGGTTTTCGAATATTTAAAGGCACTTTCACCTGGCGGAACGAGACGAAATTTACGCCACGTGTCGGCCGCGCTGCCGCCCATCTTGTGCAGTCCTCCTCGACCCGCTGCTTCCACTGTAGCCGGAGCAGCGGGTGATTGACCAGGTTCGCAAGGGGCCGCCTTTTCGAATGTTCACGGCCGTTCCCGTGGGCGCAGCCGCTCAATTTTTAGTTCCGCGTGTGGGGCTGAGAAAGGCGAATATTTTGAGACCTTTCCCGTCCCTTTCGCGCAACGGAAGGCAGAGTTACGTTCGTTTGAAGCCCGCTCCGGTAGACGCGCTTATGACCCGCGGGGGTCTGGGTACTTATCGCTGCATATATAAGGGGGCATACCGCCTAGGCAGACGCGAAACAGTAAAGCGTCCGCTTTGTCAGCAAAGTCCGAAACGGACCTCTCGACGCCCGGGAGGTGAATTCGGGCTTTAGGCGGCCTCGGCAGATGTGATTTTCATGAGTTTGTGCATTATTTATGCGAGTTTTGCGGCGAACGCGCCTCGAGTACGGCGGCTCGCCCGACGGCTATGTCCACGAGTACGGCTCGTGCGGGGCGCCGCGGAAGCGCGGTTGTGCGATGCCGCAGCAAAGCGCGCACGATTTGAGTGGCTTTTGCGGCGAACGCTCCTCGAGTACGGCGGTTCGCCCGATGACAATGTCCACGAGTACGGCTCGTGCGGGGCGCCGCGGAAGTGCTTTTTTGCGATGCCGCAGCAAAGCGCGCTCGATTTGAGGGGCTCTTGCCGCCAACGCGCCTCGAGTACGGCGGTTGGCCCGATGACAATGTCCACGAGTACGGCTCGTGCGGGGCGCCGGGGAAGCGCTTTTGTGCGATGCCGCAGGAAAGCGCGCACGTTTTGAGCGGCTCTTGCGGCGAACGCGCCTCGAGTACGGCGGTTCGCCCGACGGCTATGTCCACGAGTACGGCTCGTGCGGGGCGCCGGGGCAGCGCTTTCGTGCGATGCCGCAGGAAAGCGTGCACGATTTGAGCGGCTCTTGCGGCGAACGCGCCTCGAGTACGGCGGTTCGCCCGATGACCATGTCCACGAGTACGGCTCGTGCGGGGCGCCGGGGCAGCGCTTTCGTGCGATGCCGCAGGAAAGCGCGCACGATTTGAGCGGCTCTTGCGGCGAACGCGCCTCGAGTACGGCGGTTCGCCCGATGACCATGTCCACGAGTACGGCTCGTGCGGGGCGCCGGGGCAGCGCTTTCGTGCGATGCCGCAGGAAAGCGCGCACGATTTGAGCGGCTCTTGCGGCGAACGCGCCTCGAGTACGGCGCTTCGCCCGACGGCTATGTCCACGAGTACGGCTCGTGCGGGGCGCCGGGGATGCGCTTTTGTGCGATGCCGCAGCAAAGCGCGCACGATTTGTGGGGGTCTTGCCGCCAACGCGCCTCGAGTACGGCGGTTCGCCCGATGACAATGTCCACGAGTACGGCTCGTGCGGGGCGCCGGGGCAGCGCTTTCGTGCGATGCCGCAGGAAAGCGCGCACGATTTGAGCGGCTCTTGCGGCGAACGCGCCTCGAGTACGGCGGTTCGCCCGACGGCTATGTCCACGAGTACGGCTCGTGCGGGGCGCCGCGGAAGCGCGGCGTTGTGATGCCGCGGCAAAGCGCGCACGATTTGTGCGGCCCTTGCGGCGAAAGTGGCACGAGTACGGCGATTTACTCACCCACGGAGGTCTGGGTACTTATCGCTGCTATTATATGGGGGTCCCAGTGGAGCAGTCGGCGGCGCGCGCCCGCGTGTGCGCGCCGTGACCGGGTCTGATATGCGGCCTCGTGCCCAGCGTGTCCCCGTCCCTCGGACCCCACGGCATTCGTCTGCAGCCTCATCCGCGTCTGCGATAGGGGCTGGTTGTCGGACGACGCTGTTTCCACGTTTTACGAGGTGTGTTCCGTGCTACCCGGACTCGATTCCGTGCGAGCGCGCCGAAGACGCGGGCGTGTCCCGTCGTCTGGCGGCTTGGCCGTCTCGGCTACGCAGCAAGCGCCGTCCAGTTGCCTAATGCTGCGGCCCTAGAGGCCGATGTGCGCACTGGTGGGCGCGTTACAAATGCTTTGCCTAAAGGCACACGTGCTCTCTTGCCGCGTGGCGATTGCCGTACCTACGGGTCGGATGCCGCAGCGAGCTCGAACGATGCACGGGCAGCGCAAGCTGCCGCGAAAAAGATGCGTCGCGCGCTGGGGGTTTATGGCGGCCCTATCGGCGGCGACGAGGCACCCTTCTGGGGCGAAAAGGGAATGCCTATGCATCATACCTGGTTGATCCTGCCAGTAATCATATGCTTGTCTCAAAGATTAAGCCATGCATGTCTAAGTACATGCCGAAATAAGGCGAAACCGCGAATGGCTCATTAAATCAGTTATGGTTCCTTAGATCGTTTCTTTCTACTTGGACAACTGTGGCAATTCTAGAGCTAATACATGCATTGAGCCTGAAGGCCTTTGGCTGACGGGCGCTTTTATTAGACCAAGACCCATCGGGCTCTGCCCGTACTCTGTGGTGACTCTGGATAACTTTGTGCTGATCGCATGGCCATGAGCCGGCGACGTTTCTTTCAAGTGTCTGCCTTATCAACTTTCGATGGTAGGTTACTTGCCTACCATGGTTGTTACGGGTAACGGAGAATCAGGGTTCGATTCCGGAGAGGGAGCCTGAGAAACGGCTACCACATCCAAGGAAGGCAGCAGGCGCGCAAATTACCCACTCCCGGCACGGGGAGGTAGTGACGAAAAATAACAATACGGGACTCTTTTGAGGCCCCGTAATTGAAATGAGTACACTCTAAATCCTTTAACGAGGATCAATTGGAGGGCAAGTCTGGTGCCAGCAGCCGCGGTAATTCCAGCTCCAATAGCGTATACTAAAGCTGCTGCGGTTAAAAAGCTCGTAGTTGGATCTCAGTTCCAGACGAGTAGTGCATCTACCCGATGCGACGGCTCGGACTGAACATCATGCCGGTCCTCTCTTGGTGCCCTTCATTGGTGCGTCTCGAGGTGGCCTGCGCTTTTACTTTGAAAAAATTAGAGTGCTCAACGCAGGCGAGTCGCCTGAATAAACTTGCATGGAATAATAGAACAAGACCCCGTTTCTGTTCTGTTGGTTTTTGGAATACGGGGTAATGATTAAGAGGGACAGACGGGGGCATTCGTATTGCGGCGCTAGAGGTGAAATTCTTGGACCGTCGCAAGACGAACTACTGCGAAAGCATTTGCCAAGAATGTTTTCTTTGATCAAGAACGAAAGTCAGAGGTTCGAAGGCGATCAGATACCGCCCTAGTTCTGACCATAAACGATGCCAACCAGCGATCCGCCTGAGTTACTCAAATGACTCGGCGGGCAGCTTCCGGGAAACCAAAGTATTTGGGTTCCGGGGGAAGTATGGTTGCAAAGCTGAAACTTAAAGGAATTGACGGAAGGGCACCACCAGGAGTGGAGCCTGCGGCTTAATTTGACTCAACACGGGAAAACTTACCCGGCCCGGACACTGGGAGGATTGACAGATTGAGAGCTCTTTCTTGATTCGGTGGATGGTGGTGCATGGCCGTTCTTAGTTGGTGGAGCGATTTGTCTGGTTAATTCCGATAACGAACGAGACTCTAGCCTATTAAATAGGTGCGGGGTTCCCAGCACCTTACAACCTTCTTAGAGGGACAAGCGGCTCCTAGCCGCACGAAACAGAGCAATAACAGGTCTGTGATGCCCTTAGATGTCCGGGGCCGCACGCGCGCTACACTGAAGGAAGCAGCGTGTCTTTATCCCTGTCTGAAAAGACTGGGTAACCCGTGGAACTTCTTTCGTGATTGGGATAGGGGCTTGCAATTGTTCCCCTTGAACGAGGAATTCCCAGTAAGCGCGAGTCATAAGCTCGCGTTGATTACGTCCCTGCCCTTTGTACACACCGCCCGTCGCTACTACCGATTGAATGATTTAGTGAGGTCTTCGGACCGATGTCCGGCGCGGCCTTTCGGTTGCGCCGGTCTGTTGGAAAGATGACCAAACTTGATCATTTAGAGGAAGTAAAAGTCGTAACAAGGTTTCCGTAGGTGAACCTGCGGAAGGATCATTACCGGATTGTGCTTGTCACACCCGGCGCCGCCCCCACTTATAAGCGGGGGAAGGCCTCAACCGCGGAGTTGCGAGATTCTGAAGCCGCTTCTCTGCACAAACTGTTGCGCCCAGCGGAGCTCCGTCACCAAGGGAAAGTCGGACGGGCTGTATCCGCAGGTTTGAACGGCGTAACGCACCACTCATGGTGGGCTTTCGGTTGTCGACAACCGTCGAAGAGGCGCAAACAGAGCCGGTAGGCAGGCCGAGGGAAAGGCCTGCCCGCTGCCAAGGGAACGGCGGCGGCTGCTGCGAAGTACGAAAGGAAACGCTGCTCGCTGGCTTTGTCGTGTTGCGACCACGAGTCGGTAGGCGGGCCGAGGGAAAGGCCTGCCCGCTGCCAAGGGAACGGCGGCGGCTGCTGCGAAGTACGAAAGGAAACGCTGCTCGCTGGCTTTGTCGTGTTGCGACCACGAGTCGGTAGGCGGGCCGAGGGAAAGGCCTGCCCGCTGCCAAGGGAACGGCGGCGGCTGCTGCGAAGTACGAAAGGAAACGCTGCTCGCTGGCTTTGTCGTGTTGCGACCACGAGTCGGTAGGCGGGCCGAGGGAAAGGCCTGCCCGCTGCCAAGGGAACGGCGGCGGCTGCTGCGAAGTACGAGAGGAACCGCGGCTCGCTGGCTTTGTCGTGTTGCGACCACCAGTCGGTAGGCGGGCCGAGGGAAAGGCCTGCCCGCTGCCAAGGGAACGGCGGCGGCTGCTGCGAAGTACGAGAGGAACCGCGGCTCGCTGGCTGGGAAACTGCGCTTCTGCGCGACGCGCACGCGGCGGGACGCGCGCGGCCCAGGGAACGGCCGCGCGCGAAAGGTCTCGCACTGCGGGCGCGGAGTCTGACGCCGCGCCGACGGCGCGAAAGGAGGCACCGGGACCGAAAAGGACGAGGGATTATAATCCCGCACTTTGAACGCATTCGCGGCAGCCGGGTTCTCTTGCTGCTTCGTCCTTCCCAGCCTTCGAGTAGTCTGTCGGTGCGCTACCGAAACGCCGTCCATGGCACTGTGGCCGGTGGGCTCCTATTGCGGGAGTAGACTGATGAACGTCCGCTTTGCGGCTTGTTCCAAGTACGCGCTGCGTAGCCACGGCTAGGCGGTGCCTGTCTCCTTGCGAAGCAATGATGTGGCGAAATGGTCGAGTAGGGAGCAGCACGATGGCGCACCCGGGGGCGACCGGACCGGGGGGCGTTGGGAAAACCCCCTCCCCTACAAAAGGGTGCAGCAGCGGTAGGCGGTGATGACTCGCCTTGAAAGATGTGAACAGCAGTTGAGTGTGAACAGCAACAAAAAAAACCGCTGCTGGAGTCCGGGGGTAGCGTCGCTGCAGATCGCAGAAAGGTGCGTGAGGACGGTGGCACAGAGCTCCAAGAATGTATATTTCTAGCAAACGCCGGTGCTTCGAGGTGTTCTGCGGTCAGGCCCGTGCGGGCGGAGCGGGCGTGCCCAAGAAGGCACAAGAAGACCCACCTCTGATGAAGACCGGAATTGGAGCGTCACGCGTCGGCTCAGCACTTCTGCCTTAGTGGTTGCCAAATGCCTCGTCATCCTATTAGTGACGCGCAAGCCATTATCGCACAAAAGCTTCGAGAGACTTTGCTCGCTTTGGCTTTGAGGCACGCGCAGCATGCCGAACGGACGGCTGCGAGGCGCGAAAGACGTCGGTCGAAACTGCGACTGGAGACCAGGGGAAAAGCCCGGTGCCTAAAACCCTGGTTGTACTGTACGGATTTGAACAAACCAAACGCACGACTCTAAGCGGTGGATCACTCGGTTCTCGGGTCGATGAAGAACGCAGCCAGCTGCGAGACTTGGTGTGAATTGCAGGACACACTGAGCACTGATTCTTCGAACGCACATTGCGCCCTTGGGTCTTCCCTTGGGTTCGTCTGTCTGAGGGTCGGATCATATATCAAGAGAGGCGCCGGCGCCCGGGGATGGCGCGGCCGGCGACTCGTTTTGACCGTGTCGGCAAAGAGGACGGCTCTGTACGGAACGCCGAAGATCCCTCGAAAGACTTTGCGAATGAGGAGGAGAGCGGGTCGAACCCTTCAGCCGCGCGCAAAGCGGCAGAGTCGGGTCGCCCTGCGCTGACGTAACGCGGGCCGGCGGCTGCTAGCCGTAGAGCGTCACGCCTCAGAAAGCGACCGCCGCAGGAAGGGATTACCTGCAGGGAAAGAGCGGTCCGACGGGAGACGAGGCTGTTTGGACGGGCGGCGAAGCGCTGCCTGCTGGCCCGCGGAGAAGTAGCCGAACTGCTGCGAGAAGCGCAGAGACGGGAACGCCCTGTTCCGGGCACGCCCGCGCGAGAAAAAGGGATACCTCGCGCGGGGTGCAGGGAGGTGACGGGCGCGAGCGCGGTGTGCGCAGCACAGTTCGGCAAAGCGCAGAGGCGCGCCGTGTGCGCGGCAACGAAGGGGTCCCCCGGACCCTGTGCGGAAAGGGACCGCCTCCTCGAGTGGGCGCGAAGTCGAGTACGGGTCGAACGGACGCGATCTCGTTGCGAGCGCAGTCCGCCGTCGGTCTAAGTGCTTCGCAGTCTCTGCCCCGAGAAAAACTGGGCCACTCCAGTTGGGGCGGGGGCGACGCAAAACTCTGACGATGCCCCTACGCCAGGCCGAGGTCGTTCTCTCGAGGGAAAGAGAGGCGGCAGGGAATTTATTCGGCCGCGGCGGTCGGGGGTTCACACTCTCTGCGTTCAGTGTTCCGCGCGCAACCGAATGCGCGCCGTCCCGAGCGCCGGTCAGAGGTGCCTTCCAGTCTCGCTCGCAGTCGCCGAGGGTGCTGCCGACTGAGAGCGGGGAATGGGCGGAAGGTGCCGGCCGGAGACGAGGGAAGGACGCGCGCGCGCGACCGCGCCGGAATCGAACGCGAGAAAATGCATATCTGTGTCGACCTCAGATCAGGCGAGACAACCCGCTGAATTTAAGCATATCACTAAGCGGAGGAAAAGAAACCAACAGGGATTCCCCGAGTAGCTGCGAGCGAAACGGGACCTAGCCCAGCACCGAATCCCCCGTCCTTGCAGGCGGTCGGGAAATGTGGTGTATGGGAGGCAAC